>NC_051852.1:72683948-72986979 GCF_905115235.1 Hermetia illucens
TACCTGGTTTGCGCGGAAAGCGGTCCACAAACATACGCGGGCCTCTCCAGACGGGACCACTTTCAACCAAATTGACCACGTGTTAATCGAACGCCACCACCTCTCAGCCTTGATGAATGTCAGAACATATAGGGGGGCAATATAGACTAAGATCACTATCTCGTTGGCATGGTGCTCCGAGCTCAAGTAACAATACCACCTAGAATCCCCTCTGACAATCTAGTGAGAGTTAACACTGAAGCCATCCACAACACAGCCCTCCGCGATACCTATAAGAGGGAAATGGATGCCGCAATAATCGCAGTCAACAGAGCACCTGGAGATGAAGCATCAACAAATGATCTTCACAACCACCTGAAGAACGTTATCATGGATACGGTCACAAACATACTTGGCCCCAGCCGCAAAAGGAGTCGGAACGGTTGGTTTGACGATGAATGTAAGCTAGCATACCGTCGCAAACCGAGTAACGTTGCATTCTCAAAGAACGCGGGCACGCGCAGAGACTTATCACGAATTTCGTCGAGCGGAGAAGCGACTTCACAGACGGAAAAAGGAAGCCTGGGAGAACCAACAGGTCTGTGAACTAGCAAAGTACAGGGAGCAACCGCACCAGGCGCGCATGTTTTACCAACAAGTTAGCAGAATGAAGCCTTATACACCTCGATGCTCATCCTACCGAGACAAAGAGGGAAACCTGATTTCCGACAGAATGTGCATATTGGAGCGATGGGTTGAGTACTTTGATGAGCTACTAAACAACCAGAACATCGGCGAGTTGGAGATCCCGCCAACTGAAGACGACGGACAAATACTGCCACCACCAAGTTTAGGAGAAACAGTCCGCGCAATTCATCGGCTAAAAAATCATAAGTCGCCAGGAGCCGATGGAAATACAGCCGAATTGGTTAAATATGGAGGCGACCAGTTACACCAAGTGGTTCATCAACTTGTGCTCAAGGTATGGGACAGCGAATCAATGCCTGACGATTGGCTACGAGGCATTATCTGTCTCACACATAAAAAGGGAGATATCACACAGTGCAGCAATTATAGAGGTATTACGTTGCTGAGTACCATCTATAAGATATTCTCCGCTATCATTGGCATACCAAACATCATTGGCCCATACCAAAGAGGCTTCACTCCAGGCAAATCAGCAACAGATCAGATTTTTTCTCTACGGCAAGCGATGGAAAAACTGTTGGAATATGGACCACAATTGCACCATCTGTTCATCGACTTTAAAGCCGCCTATGATAGCATAGCAAGGGTAAAACTGTACACGGCCTTGAGAGGATTCGGTATCCCGACGAAACTAATAAGATTGACTAGGTTGACCCTGATCAATGAGCGAGGCCAGATAAAAGCAGCAGGATCACTCTCAAGACCATTCGCAAGAGGTACGATCCTCTTTAAGTCCACCCAACTACTGGCCTATGCTGACGATATCGTTATCATGGGAAGAACCACCCGAGACGTACAAACTGCCTTCATCCAGATCGAGCAGGCAAGACAAAATATATGGCGGCAACGTCAGCACCGAAGACGAACCAACCAACAATATCAAACCGCACTGGTCAAACAGGAAGAATAAGGATAAGAGAATACAACTTTAAGACCGTTGACAATTTCTCCTATCTAGGGTCGAAAATCACAACACTGTTGTCACTCAACAGAGCCTATTTCAGCTTACAAGAACTGTTCCGCTCGAAACGTCTCACCATAGGGTCAAAGCTCTTACTGTACAAGACTATGATCTTGCCAGTCCTCATGTATTCCTCTGAAACTTGGGTTCTTAGTAAAAAATTGCGAACTCTTGGCCGCGTTCGAGAGAAGAATCCTCCGAAGAATTTTTGACCCCCTACATGAGGATGGACGATTCCGTAGCCTACACAATGACGAAATCTATGAGCGATACCATGACCATCCGGTTGTGGATAAAATCCGGCTCAATAGGTTACGGTGGGCGGGTCAGTTAATCCATATGGATGAGGATGATCCCACCCGGAAAGTCTATAAGGGCAATATCCATAGTAGAAAAAGAAGACGAGGCAGACCCTGCCCAAGATGGAGCGGACAGACGCCAGACAGCTTTTAGGGATATCGAATTGGTGGACTTCGGCGCAAAACCGGGATGTCTGGAGTTCCTTATTAAGGCAGGCCTAGACCGGATACCGGTCGTTGCGCCGTTGATGATGATGATGATGATCCTGAGTTATTAGCCGCGTACCTAGCAATTAAATACTTCTGGTATTCCATTGAAGCAGGCTGTTCACAGTGTTCACGGACCATAAGCTACTGACTTTTGATTTGAAACAAAAGCCCAACAAAGCGTCCCCTCGTCAACTTCAGCACTTGACCTTTATCATCCAGTTCACTTGCGACATTCGACACGTGTCTGGAAAAGATGACGTAGTTGCTGTGATTCGTCTTGTGTTGCAGAGGTCAAGACCTCCGCCACCGTTGATTTTCCGGCAATCGCCGAGGGGCAGAAGGATGACGCCGTTCTTAAGAGCTTGACAACCAGCTCCAAATACACATTTGGGGGATTTCCTATCTTTGGCTCAACATCCACTATATACTGCGAGACCTCAGACAAGGGACCAAGCCAATATATCTCGGTCGATTTCTGAAAGGAAGTATTTCACACCGTTTACGATGTGGCGCACCCAAGCATTCGGACAACGAATCGCATCACCGGAAAGTATTTCTGGCCGCCCATGAACAAGAACGTTAATCCTTGGGTCAGAGAGTGCATCACATGCCTGAAGTGCAAGATTACAAAACATGTGAGCAAAAAGGTAGGAGTGCTCCTTCGGTCTTCCAAGCGTTTCCACACAATCCACCTCGACAACATTGGCCCTTTGCGACATTCGCACTGTTTCAGGTATTGCCTTACAATCATCGATGCACAATCTTGTGTCCTCCCTTTTCTCAATGTTGGGCAAACTCCTCAATTTCAAACTCCACCGGATAGCCGCGCTGGTTTACTGAGGAGAACTTGAGACTCCCAGCGACCCTATTCTCGACATCAGGTCGGAACTCAACACTACCGGCCCAGGGGAGGAATGTCGAAGCTGAAGCCATCACCGCCCGCCAACCACGCGAAAATTGCGGCTGACGAGTCCAGGGTTCTCGAATCCTGCACGCATATCCTGGACGGTGAAGCCATCTTACGAGGGCCCCTTCCAAGCCCCCGGGTTAGGCCCACACCATTATAGCCTCAACGCCGGGGGTATGGTCAAGACGGTCTCCTTGGCTCGACTAAAGCCCTTCCTCCAGGAAGAAAGCGCAACCAAGAGGAAAGGCGCGTGACGCTTCCATTTTGCCTTGCGAGAGCCGAGTTGATGGACCCCCCCCCCTCGCTGAAACGCCCTTTGGTTTCAGTTGGGGGTGGAGTGTTGTAGCGGAGCGAGTAACTTGCGTGCCCGATGCACCCAAATGCGAATTGCTCTGTCCATGACATCGAAAAACAATTTTTGACAGCGAAAATTGTTTTTTGATGTCAGTGCGGAATGGAGTCAAGAAGGACTTGGAGAGAAGTCGTAGATGTAAAAATAGGATCGTTATTTTCAACCTAAACAATAGTTTGGTCTTCTTGGTTTTAAGATTACATAATTTACTTCTATCAGACTCCGTTGTGATTTTTTAATACTGTATTGCTGATCTCGTAGTCTCAGACACAGTTTGTGTAATCTTAATTTAGGATGTAATTTTGTTAGTCATAATGAGAGAATAGTTTATGCTAATGAGTTAAATTATAATTCTAATAAAGTATTTTAACTAAAATGCCTCATTTTAAAGGTCTTTTCAGGCACTTTAATGGAGCTTTTTATCATTTTTCACTAACAGTTACTGTTTTGGGTTATTTGACCTTGAAATTATTAATATTCTTTAGACATTCTGGATTTGCGTTTGATGAGCTACAAGTCAGTCTATATTGCACCTACCAAAAAATAAAAAGAAAACCATTCCTTTTGCTATTTAATATGCTTTGTTTCTGATTAATATGGTTTATTCATAAAATGCATGGTTTTCGAGGTACTTGCGAAAAACCGTTGAAAAACATGCTTTTTTTTCGATGAAAAAACGACAAGATTGAACATGTATTACTCGAAAACTGCTACTTATACGAATAACTTTCATTAAATATTGTTTGCTTAGAATTGATCGTTTTCTGTGGTTATTTCGAGAAAAACTTTCCACCCCGGAGGGGAAGGAGGCTCACATCGCTATATAAATTTGTGTCTTATGTCACCCTCTGCACAGTAAATTTAATGTCAATCGTTCTTGACTGAAAAAATTCGCAAGTTGAAAGCTTTAATGGCTGGACAATAACAGAAACGAAACGACATAGTACTCCAAAAACGTAATCCTTAACTTAGGAAGGCAATAATCAAGAAAACTCTACTTGTATGCATTCCTGGATATCGAAGGAGTCCTCCTATTAATTCGCCATGACTAATGACTGTTTGTGTGAAATTTGATATAGAAATGTGCAATAGTGGTTGCCCAGTTAAAGTAAAAGGATATCCGCCACCGATCGTGGAAAAGTTGCGAGAGAGGCGTCACTGATGGTATGGTCACGCAATTCGTGCTAACGAGAATTCACTTGCCAAGATTGGTCTGAACATCGAAGTCGATGGTAAACGAGCAAAAGGCAGGTCGAAACAACATTGGCTTGATAAGCGTCGAGATTGTTGCTCCCTTCAGAATGATCTCACAGACAAGATAAGGAAGAGTGGCGTTTTCCTTTTTCGATCATTCTCACCATCCAGCGTATTAAGCCATCAATGTTTCGGTCCGCCTTTGGATCATTTTCCATCGATTTTAATATTGTAGGCTGGTAACATTGATCCGAGGTAGGTAAATTGCTTAGTATTGGGTAGATCCCTGATTCCGCCAATAATAGTGTCTGTTTCATTGAATATCCTGCGTTATAGTGTACATGACAAGAATAAAGGGAAGTGGCAAGGGGCGCCTCCATGATAAACACAGGCAAAGACCCAGAAAGGTTGACATATACCTGCCACAGTTCGAAGTTTCGATAGTATAAGTTAATTCAGCGCTTGAAATTGTCAGCCACGCAGCCAAATACCTTGTTTAGATCGAAGAATGCAATGTAGAAAAGGGTGATTCTCTTCCCCCGGACACCACCTTGTCGTGGTGGGGAAGCTTCTGGTAGTTTACTACTACACTAAAGGTCTCCAAAAATGCATGAAGATGGAAACAAAGGATTGTAACTCTCCAAGTTGTAAGAAGTCACAAACTTCGAATTGAATCAAATCAAGTCGTGCCGACGCATGGATCTTGGAGGCCTCACCACATCCATGTCCCTCCTCCTGCTACATGAAGTCTCATTCTCAGATCACAATTGCTTAGAATTTAGTCTGACTATTGCAGGCGAACAGCCTGTAATACAAAGACGGAATTCTAGGAAAACGGATTGGACAAAGTTCAATGACCTTCTCGGCGACAAAGTTGAGCTTTCTAAGCGACTAAGGATTCCTTTAGCGATAGAAGATCAATTTTAAACTCTGAATCGCTCATTTTAGAGTACTTTGGAGAGACTTGTCCTACATGAGGCAAACGTGGTAAAACGGTTCCATAGCAAACGTAGCATAATCATTAGTATTTTAATTGAAGGCTTGTATGAATGACTGAGCGAGATACTAACTGTAGCATAGCATGGTCACATTCGCGAGAAGGCGCTAAAGTCGCACCCACTAAATGAAAACCAACATGCATACCAAACTGGAAAGTTCTGTGCGTCTGCTACTCATTCTTTGGTTGGGAGGCGAGTACGCGATTGGGATGTTCGTGGACATTGAAGGGGCTTTTGAATGTGCGGTCTGCCAATACACGTTCAAGCTTATGCGGATGACGGATGGCGCAGCTCTGAATGCATTACTTAATTTGCAGCCCTTGGATTTGTTTATTCAGAGCACTGTGATGAGCGCAACTCATAGACTAATTCAATTAGATCTATGGGGAACCAATCGTCATGGGGGGCATAGAGCCTTGGAAGAACTGAATCCAATTTCCGCCTGCCGATTATCGGATCCCAATACATCTGTTTGGTAAAAGATATGATGTTATATTGAAACGAACCGAAAACTGGGACGAACCAGAAGAGTGCATGTCAGGATATACTGACGTCTTCTACACCGATAGCTCAAAAACAGAAAATGGTTCTGGAGCAGGAGCCTACCTCTCGAATAAAAACGATAAATGGGATTTTCCCTTGGGACAATACACAACGGTCTTTCAGGCTGAAGTATATGCGATCCTAAGGACGGCAACCTGGATGTTTGATGACCTGCATTGAAGGCGTTGAATACTACTTTGATCACTCCAAAAATCGTTCAGGAATATAGAAACCGATTGAACTCTGTTTCTAGATTCAATACGGAACCAGCAATTGGGGTGTCAGTAGCATTGGCTGATGCTGCTATCATAAACTTGGAACAAGCTTCCCATAATGAGAGGTAGCTAATGCTGCTAGACACACCAAGCTTTCCCCAGTCAGAACCAAACAAACATACCGCAAAGTTGATCCTGTCGAAAAGCAGGAAGACTTGCAGAAGTGTTGTGGGCATTCTGGCTGGCCATAATTCACTAGCCGGGTTTTCAGAATAGGAATTCTCCAAGATGATATGTGTCCATCCTGTAATGAGGAAGCGGAATCTACGGGACATTTTCTATGTGAATGCCCCGCCTATGGACGCATCAGCCATCAAATTTGTGGTGCTGATGTGCTCCAACTGCAGCCGATAGCATCACGTCCACTGACGGAAATCCTGCGATACATAAACGAATCCGGAATATTCCAATAGATGTGGAAATCGAGTACAATGGACCACTAATATCTGAGTGCTCAGAAGCTTTGCCTCTCCTTCACCTCAGACACAAACACACAAGGGTGATTCTTCTCATGGTGTTTGGCAATGAATAACCGCGCAAAGCTTTATTTTTTTATAGATGCCATTTTTTATATGCTTGGTCGCTTGGCTTTTGTCTCTTTCACGGCAAGTTCTGGTAATGTTCAATGAGTTCAAAGTTCATCATGTTAACTTCGGTATCATCATGTATTTGGATCTCAATCTCTCCTACCTCTAATATGTCTTTTGATATAACGACACTCGTGGATTCCTCTACGTATAGCGTCTGATTTTTTCTAACTTGTAAGGGTTCCCAATAAGCCGCTGGGTAGATACGTACTAAAACTTCACCTTCCGCAGTGATATTTTTTATTGACACCTGATACCTAGAAGGAAATAAATTGCTCAAAATCACTCTTAAAGTCAACAGTTCTGTACCTTATTTTGTCCATTGATGCAGCTTCTGTGTTCCAGTACACCAGACGGCCACGTTCTATTTCCAGCTGGGTGAAATTATAGATCGAACTTATGTTGAATGTTTTGAGGTGAATCGTGTTGTTTGGTTTGCGTTTTAATATTTTCAAGATGCCATATGTTGGCGGCTTCACAATTGTAAATTCAATTTCATCTAATTTCATATCAAGATTCGTTTCAATCGGAAGATCACTATTTTTAAGCACTACAAATTTTCCTTCCTGTACTATAGAAGCATTGCTAGTGGCAATCCTAACGAAGGGATCGGACGCTGTTATTTCGAGCACTCCTGAAATTTCGTGAATCCCATCAGTAACAACAAAAGAAGCTGATCCTATGTCTGCCCCGCTATGTTGAAAGTTAATTTTCCTGTTGTTAATATCTTCTTGACTAAATACGTCAGTGTATCGACCATTTTTATAGAATTCTCCATTATTGCAGGATATGTGTTTGTAGATTATATTTGAAAAGTTAGTACTCATGTCACCATCCAAGTACGATAAATCGTGCTCTGTAACGGTTCGGACGGAATCTTTTACTATATGAAAAACCTTATCCGCTTGTCGATAGGGCTGGTTGTCGTTGACTAGGGAAATATCGACATCGACTTCGCTCACAAATTGAAAATCGGTATCTTCATCCGAGAGCACTAACATTTCAAATGAATCTGAAACTGATTCTGAATCGTCATGACAATAACATATGTCGCCTAGATAAAGTTTCTCCAAAACGAATCGGTCAATTGGTTCAAGTTCTTCCGTCTCAGCTCGATATTTACACAGCGTTCCATGCTTGGCTGGCTTCGTCACAATGAACGTTAAATTGTCGAATGTATTAAATAATATTTCAAAATTTTTCCGAGTGAGCAAGGCGCGATCCCCTTCCTGCACATGAATTTTTTCCTTCGATTGATACGTCAAGCGACTGATGAGTTTTTCTTCAGGGTTATATACCACTTTCAAGCTTCCTGTAACGTCATCGCATTCTGAAACGGAAACTACAAATTCCATTGTGTCGATGAAGCTCGAATATGACGTAAGGTAGGTTTTATAGTGTATTAAGTTCTTATCGATATCTAATTGAGTAAACGAGTCCATTTCCTGGAAAATTTAGAAGATTTATTGGTGCTTGAATTCAGTTTCGGTTGCTTTTTGCTCACCTTTGCATATTGTGGATAACCTTCGACGTAGACATATCCATACTTGGTAGGTTGGCGAACGGTATAGATTATGTTTCTTGCAAATGTCGGCAGCGGTGTAGTTTGGTAGAGTAAATGGGCATTCCCTATCACAGTGTCGCGGTCTCCCTGAATAGATACACTATCTCGTCTATTGATTCCAATTTTTAACTTCGTGAAAGTAATACGAAAGTCGAACTTTTGCGTTACTACAGGACCCAATGATGCTGTAAACTGAGGTAAATATAAATAAAGAGTTTGGTGAAATATATGTGAGTGGTCTTCCTTAAGGTTTAGTGAAAAGCTAAGCTCGGTTGACTGCCTGTCAGTCTACCCCTCTATCTGCCCGCTGCATGCAATTTATTCAAGAACTATTATTTCTATTGGCTTGGAAGACAGCCCCGAAACAACACGTGACACATCTGGGAATAACTTTAGTGGTATATACATACACAACTGAGATATTTTGGAAAAGCTTAGAATTAGACGACGAAGGAAAAAGATTGCAAATACGCTCCACCGTGTTTTGGGGATGGAATTATTTTGCTCTCCATTAGAATATGAACTTTCATTTTTTAGTTATCAATATACTTTGCCCTGCTAATTGGCAAATTTATAAGAATGCCAACCGGGAGCAAAGAAAGCGGTCGCTGTCACCCGAGCAAACCATTTCAAAAATCTTTACGATAAACTGGACACTCGGGATGGCGAGAAGAGATCTGTATCGACTTGCTAAAAGCCGTGATGAACGCACACAGGATATCGAACACTTCTGTTGTGTTAATGACAAGAACGGTACTTTGCTTACCAACCGTCGAGCCGCAACGGATAGATGGCGAGAATTACTTCGAGCAGATTTCAACTGAAGAATTTGCTCATCCTCCACTTCCACAATCATTGCCGACATTTGGAGCAGTTCCACCAGTCAGCGCAAGTGAAGTCCAGGAGGCAATAAAACAAATGAAATCGGGGAAAGCAACAGGACCTGACCACATCGCATCTGAGCTCTGGAAAGCGAAGAGCTGGGACCCAACACTGTGGCTCAGTGAATTCTTTAATCGGGTTATTCAGGAAGGAAGAACACCATCTGACTGGCAAGAAAGTACCACTGTTCCAATATGGAAAAAGAAGGTAGCCCAGCATAATGTTCAAATTACTGTCCGATCCAGTTACTTTCCCATACCATGAAGATTTTTCAACGCATTCTTGACAACCGTATTCGCGAAATCGTTGAAATAACCGTGAATCAAGCCGGATTTGTCAAGAACTGCGGAACTACTGACGCAATACACGCTGCGCGGTTACTCATGGAGAAACACCGTGAGAAGCATCGCCCTCTTTACATTGCCTTTCTGGATCTAGAGAAAGCGTTTGACCGTATACCACACGAACTCATCTGGTATGCTTTACGATAACACTTCGTGCCAGAAGAACTCGTGCGCTGGGTTCAATTGCTCTACCACCATCCGAAAAGTAAAGTTCGAAGTATGGCGGGTGTATAAAAACCGCTTCGTGTCTCTGTTGGAGTTCATCAAGGAAGTGCCCTCTCACCACTCCTCTTTGTCCTTGTTATGGACACCGTCACACGGGATATCCAACGTCCAGCGCCCTACACACTGCTTTATGAAGATGATGTTTTCCTAGCATCTGATAGCAAAAATGATCTCGAGCGACTTGAATTTTTGACAACCGATCCCCATGGAACAGGCACAATCACTGTCAGCGGCAGTGATCTGCCCAGAACTGAGCGATTTAAATACCTCGGGTCAATGCTATCAGCCAATGGAGAGTTGCGTTATAAAATTGCTTCACGCATTAACGCAACCTGGATGAAGTGGCGTTCCACAACTGGTGTCCTTTGTGATCGACGTATCAACGAACGTCTCAAATCTAAAATTTACCGCAATGTCGTCCGTCCAGTCGCCCTCTATGGTTGTGAGTGTTGGCCGACCATAAAAGACAATGAACGGCGTCTTGCGGTAATGGAGACGAAGATGCTACGTTGGACTAGTGGCGCCACACGTTTAGATCACATCCGAAATGAGGATATCCGCGGTCGTTATGGGGTTGCACCAATCGTGGAAAAGTTGCGAAAGAGGCGTCTTCGATGGTATGATCACGCAATTCGTGCAAACGAGAATTCACTTGCCAAAATTGATCTGAACATCGACGTCGATGGTAAACGACCAAAAGGCAGACCTAAGCAACGGTGGCTTGATACGCTGGACGGGGATTTAAAAGCCTCCAGATTGCACCCAGATCAGGCATTCGATAGAGCCAAATGGCGAAGCCGATCACGACGAGCCGACTCCGCTTGTGGACGGGACAAAGGCTGAAGAAAAAGAAGAAGAATATACTTTTCCCTCATATACACTTTTTCCCCATTTTTATGGTCCATTCACATGTTTGCCAAGCCTCAAGATTCCCGCTGGCTTGGGGCAAGCGGCAAACGTGTTGGCAAAACTTACTAACAGACGTGCAATCCGGTGCCAAACAACAATTTCGGTAACAACTTGGTTGCACATCTGTGACTGGTGTAACGCACTTGCACGCGATGACAATGTTGACACACAAAATCAAGGTAAATATTTGTGAAGGTTAGGAGTTTGTCGCATTAAGGTTTTGTGTAGAACAAAACCTTATTAACCGATTCAATGTCGATCTGTCCGTTTGTCACAACCGTTTTTCTCGGAAACGGCTAAACCTACGGCATGATTTTTTGTTTAAATTGTGAGTACCATTTCAATGTCAGTTAACATTTTAACATATACGAGTGCGTTCGAATTTTGTGTCACTATTATTTAAATTCAAATGAAGTCACAAGAGAACACATACTGCAGATTATTCAACCGGCTCAAGGTTCGAATCCCGCTCAGTGTAAATCCATTTTTTGCAGCCTCCAAATCTTCCAGAAACGTACGTTTTATCGACGCCCAAGTAAAGCTGGGAGTGAAGTTCCTTGAGAACCTGTATTCGGGCATTGTTTTCACCAAAGTAGTGTAAACATTGTCCTTCCGCATGAACTGCACTCCCCCCACTGCATTGTGTTTATAACTTTTACGCTGGCACATGTAAATCAATTATATAACAATATGGCGAAGATTATCTTAATTTTATTCCTCATACTTGTAAAATGCAAAATATGTTTGAAGTAATCGATGGAGACATACATTAATCAACATTGCAATACTATTATTCTACTTAGTATAATTAACATGCCAGAATTTTCTATATACTTGTTACCATTACTGCCGAAATGTAAATTGAATTTTTGACTATTTACGCATCAATTTCCCATTTTTGAAACTGATTTATTACTTGTAAAGTAAGTAACAAACACTAAACCGGATGCTTTCACGTAAATGAGATTCAAATCGTTCGCTTGATGACGTCAGATAAATTGTCAGCCAATCACCGTGTTTTCTTTTCCGGCTTGTTAGAATTCAACTTTTAAACCACTATAATTGACAAATGAGCGTTCAGAATTGTTTTTTCCAACGGATATGATAATTGGGCAGGTCAAACTACCATTTTGGCGTAAACAACATATTCATAGTCATTTTCTAATGCGAGGGGTCGATTGATACACATAGCCAAGGCTTCATTCAACTTACTCTATTTCTCCAGCGCCACTGCCTCTTTTTAAGGGTTTGTGTAAAAGAAAACCTTATTAAAATCGATTCACTGTCTGTCTGTCACACGCACTTTTCTCCAAAACAGCTGAACCGATCCGAACGAAATTTGGTGAACAGATGGCAACTATGAAATCCCACGCATACAGTGAGTGACCTAAATTTAGGTGCAGTTTAACATGCAGAGGGGGGATTTAACAAATTTTTTCAGCGGATATAGTCGTGTATCAAATGAAAGGTCTCGATTAGTACTTTCCGAAACTGATATTAGTTTTGGCGTAAATTGCAAAGTGTCGATAATAAAGAACACCAGTTGTGGAATGCCTCTTCATTTAGGTTGCGTTAATGCGTGAAGCAATTTCATAACGCAATAACTGATAGCATTAACCCGGGATATTTAAATCGCTCAGTTCTGGGTAGGCTACTGCCATTGACAGAAATGAGCGATTTAAATATCTCGAGTCAATGCCATCAGCCAATGGAGAATTGCGTTATGCTCCTCACATATAAAAACACAAAACCTTTTATACCTGAAGCGCCAAGCTTCCGGTTTCCTGACTTGTTTGTTCTTGTATTCGAAATGTATATTTTGGTTTCCACATTGAAGATAAACAAGAAGATTTTTGCGTTACAATAATGAAATGTCGACTGTTGACAGAATCGTCTTAAGAACTAGTTTTTCTGAAATAGCCCATTCGATGAATTTGAAAGGCTTAGCAAAAGTTGATGTGTTGTGTGCCTTCTGTGAAACTTTACCAAAAGTTTCCGCTTTTGCCACCATGTGGCGCCATATTAAGGGTTGCACATAAGCAGTTAAGTTGTTATACGAGATCATAACGTAAGCGCTACTGGGGGAAATACCGGAAGGTATCTGGACGACTAGCAGTTGTGGAAGGAAAAGCATGGAATGGAGAGTCTGAAAGTTTACTTTACACAGATGTCAGACCTTGAAGCATGTCACACTATTTTGTATTTATATCCATAAGTAATTCAATTTATGGCACTTACCTTGAATTCATCTTGAAGTGGTGTCTCGGTATTATGGTAATAACGAATCTGTCCCAGCATCACTTGACTACTATTGAATGTGTTTATCGGTATCCACGAGGAGTCGATTGTTCTTAACTTTTGAATTGAGCCATATTGTGGTGGTTGTACAATGTCGTATTGAATATCAACGTTGTCTTCATCCGAATTCGAAATCACAGATAGATTCCAGGGCGTAATTAGAGCTGAAGATTTATGTATCAGAACTAACCCAGTGTTATTAATCATTCTTAGTTGTAATGGATGCACTGACACGGGCAAATATATTGTAGAACTTGTTTCGATCCCGTCAGAAACTTGTAAAGGAATTTCAAACATAAAGTCCTTACTGTTTGGTGTATTAAAAAGATAAGTGATAATTCCGTCGTTGATTTCTTTTTGAGAAAACTTTAAAGTGCTTTTCCCATTCAACTGGAATCGACCGTAATTCATTTCTTTGCTGATGAATGTGTTGGATATTGTGTATACTAAGGAGCTAGGGTTGCTATCCGGATCGATAGCATTCAAGAGGTCGGGGCGAAGAATTTTTGGTATTCCTTGTGTCACTCGAAGAATTTTACTTTCAGGAATCGTTAGCAGCGGGGCATCGTTCACAGGAGTTACATTGCAGTGAAGCACAAACCGGAATTTCCCAATAAAATACTCTGGAATACTTTGGGAACCCTCTGATATTTGCAGATCTATAGTCATATGGTCACTAAAATGCTCGGTCCCATCATGAATATACTTCACTTTATCTGTACTCATGTCAATCAAAGAGAATATCTTAGTAGATGCGTTATCCAAAGAAGGATTTCTTAGTTGACCATGTTTCGGTAGTTGCACGACATGAAACGTTATGGATTGTTCAAGAATATTATATTTTTTGTAGTCGAAAAGAATTTCAATATAGGCTGGCGAAAGAAATGTTTGCTCCCCTTCCAGTATTTGCATCGGGTTGACTTTTAAAATTTCGTAGTCGGTGTAATCGACCTGGGCAAAAATCTATGGAATAATGATAATATATGAATCGTTTTAATCAAAAGATAGGTGTATGATAGATATGAAAAAAAAGTTTGTAATCATCAGATATATTTTCCTTATTCGTTCTCAGCTAGTTTTGCTCAATTCAACTATCACAAATAATTATCAAATTGCAGAAGAAAGTAAGGAGAAGCCAATGAGTATTTTTCGCTTTAGTGACAGTGTAGTAGAACCATTGAGGGTATTCTAACCACATAGTAGGCCGAATAACATTCTTAGTAGGAAACAAGTTGGAAGCTATGAAAGATTTAGTGCATTTGATATGTGGGAGTACTTCGGCATTAGATGGTTCCATTTCTGTGATTTCAATATGTTTAAATATATTCATTTTAATGTTCTATCCTGTCTTGGAGTACTCAGACGAAAGGAGTAACTTAGAGATACTATAAACTTGTTGGCAGACCTGATAAGAGGGAGAAGGAAATGAAGGATTCCCCCGGGCCCGAAGTCTTCTTGAGGGGCCGATATAAAAATTTCATTGAAAAAGCGGTGCTTTTTAGCTTGGATTTTCTTTCTGCGGGCTTGTTTGTTAATACAAATACAATTCCAGCGTTTAAATCTGGTAATCCTAATCCATTTAAATCTTTCGTATCGCAACAAAGAAAATGCTACTCTTTGGCTAGACCAATTATTCTAAAACTCAAGAAGATAAGGAAATTTATTTAGCAAATCACAACATACTTTATACGGTTCCGAATATTCTGCTTTTATGCAATATGACTGATCACAATCGCAAACAAATTCATCAGTACTGTGCTGCCGGCAGCTACTACTTAAGATGCATGGACTCTTCTCCAAGCAGGGGTACTTCCAGATGCAGCCGACCGCCAGACCTCTCGTCACTTTCATGTGTGGGAATCCAACTAGATTGTTATTGATTGCTATGTTGCGCATGCATCCCCGGAAGTTCGAGTACATTTCTGATACATTGGAATTCAGTAATTTCCTATGGACAGCGTCACTCAAACACCCGCTCCCGAAGCAGTAATATTTGCTCAGATCGATTATAATATTACTGCTATTCGTGAAAGGAGCGGATGTTACGTAATCATCAAACACAAATTCTATCATAGCCGCATTGTATCTTACTACAATATTATGCCACTTTCCATCCGAAATATTACGATCTGGTGATAATTGCACTGTAGCGAGTCCTTTCCGGACAATGGCTCTAAGCTTCGATTCGAAGATTTCCAATAAGATGAAATCGCTTCCACTATTATAGAATAAAACGCCATCTGGTTCGATGGTCCGCACTTCGAACTCCCAACTGAAATTTGGATAATTTTACAACACACTATTCAACTAAGTACTCCTAATATGAAAACCTTTCTCCTTCCAATGTAGGGGATCGTGCCATCATCATGAAAGAATCAGGCTCAACAAAACTTATCGCATCCTCCGCAACAGCATCAAACTCAGGGCTACAGGTCCAGGTTACATCCACACTATTTGCATGGCCCGTTTTCTCACGAGCCCGTTTCAATAAATTTATATTATTGTAATAAACCTGGGAAAGGAAGACAATCTTGAATCACTCACTCAGTTAACAAACTATACCATTCCCGTTGAAATCATTTCCACCTACTTACGTCTGATATACAACCCCGGAAGTAGTCAATGGTACCTAGGTAACTCTCAGAAAAGTCGCCAGCTCCTCCTAAAAATGTCCCGAAATGGATATTTAATTCCGTTGAGTTGGAAGGTAAAGTCTTCCGCATGAAGTGCTCATCGACTTGCATTGTTAAGTTCGTTTCGTACCGTTGAATTGCGATGTCATGCCACATGAGATCACTGAATTTCAGTCGCTTTGGTGAAAAAATCTGCAAAAAGACGGGGGATGAGTGTCTGCCTCCTCTTAACAGTAGAACATTTCACCTGGACTAAGGTTGTGTCTATTTTATAATTCAAGTTGATTCGTCCATTTTCCATTCTTATCAAACAATAATCAGTCCTGCCAGCAGCCACAAATATTAGTGCATTTTCTTGCATCGTTCGGAACTTTAAGCGTATATTTGTCGACATTTTGGATTCCTGCAAGGGCATGGTGATGTAACTCGTGCCGTAAAACGAAACTACGAAACAAATACATTTTATTTAATAGAAGGAGTATTGGTAAACATGCGGAAGGAAATTTAGTTTATGGTGTTATGGGATCAGTATTAGCATTATTTCTATATACAAAATGGGGCCAAATGGGTATGCTGATTGAAAACGATCCTGTTTATGTCCGACCAAACCGATTCCCACCTCCTGATTGCTGACATTCTGCTATCTTAACACATTGGAGTGACATTCCGTGGAAGCGGCTTCTGAGATAACGCTATAATTGTATGTTCAAAGCAATGACACTGTTAACTAGATGGTGCAGCCTTAGTTGGCACGGCTAGTGTTTGGTCCTGGCGCTGAACACAAACTTTCATAATGAGTTGTACCAATCTATACGTGACTTTCCTGCTTACATATAACCACGGGGATTAGATATGGCAACTGAATATTCTAGCAGAGATAGTGGCTAAGGCTCATAAAACAATATTAAAAACGATAACATCACAAACACTAACAACAAGTACAACATTAATAATACCGCGCTCACCAGTCCTCGCAGCTCAAATGATGTATTTTACCAGAAATTCCTTTACAAGCGTGAAGTTGTAGCGATTACCTACACGAAGCTTTTCGGAAAGGATGATAACGCCCACAGTTCTAGTGAGAATGTGGGCAGGAAGGCATTGAGCTAGCAGTGACAGAGAGAGGATAGTATCATCAAAAGTAATAGCCCTAGCGACCAGAGAGGAAACATTCCTTTGAGCCTGAGATAAAAACAAGGCCATGAGAAAAGATGGCTAGACCTAAGCCGCATGATGCATCCTAGTCGAGAAAAAAAATTGATGAATTCGTCAGCCAATTGGCTTGGTGGGAGTTAGAAAAAAATTTTGTTTGGGGATTGAACCTTGAAGGAGGAGGAAGAGGAGTCCGTGGACGAAAAAGTGTGGGAGTAAGTTGCTCACAATTTGATCCGGCCCAACATCTAGTGGATGCAGACTTCGAACTCTTCAAGACTGAAGATCGGAGAGGATGAAGCTAATCTGCAAGACGAGGGCAGAGGGAGAGAGGTTGCTGAAAAAGTACAGAGTAGTTTTAAGGGAATCTTCATATATAATGATTATGGAGGAAATCCTCACGACCTTAGATGCGCAAAATATAACACACTCAGCACAATGGAAGAGAAAAGGGCAACCGATAAAATAAAGGGTGGGGAAAAGCAACAACAAAATTGAAGTCAACCCCAATCCCTACAGTGTCACCAAAGAAAAAGATAAGGGACAAACCACGGTGAGAGACCCTACTCGTCAATCCGATCGATGAGATTATTTCGCTGAAAATATCTGCAACGACATGATCCAGAAGACGCTACATATATGATACTTATCGAATTTGAGTCGCGGACTAACAACAGGAACATTTTTGCGAGGCAATTCCAAGCATTCTGAAGATGAAATTATGTGTTTCCTTCTTGGAATCTACGTCCACCTTTAAAATAAGGAATATGGACTGGGTAGTTGACAAGGAACAAGCGATTAACCAGGATTTTCCACAAATGATCGCTCTCAAGATAATATGACGTCTGCCAAATTCTTGCGCATAGAAAGAGTGCTGTATTTTGTGCAAAGAACATGATATGCAAACAGAAAACCCGGTTCACGTTCCAGGTCCCGGACAATGTCAGATCTTCAAACAAGGACTTCAGAAAGTGAAGAGTCAAGTAGCATGACCCCCCCATCCTACCAACGAATATTAAGATAGATAATACAAGGAAGACGAGCTGACTTGTTGCTCTTTACTAAGCAACATCAAAACAAGGGATTGCCATCTTAGTATTCCAATACAGCCGATACTACTGCCATCTGTGTTTGCGATACCATCAACTAACGACTGCGGGGCCATAGCCAGAGAGACGACTTTATTTGGGGTCGTTGTGAGAGAATAACATTTTTCGGCGTTTACCTCACTCCAAAAGAGCCTATTTGTGGTTTTCGTGACAAGCTCGATACCTTTTTGGTTGAGATTCTAAATATGGAAGGCAGAATCTTGAATAGAAGAGTTGTCATCTACAGATTCCTTGAATGGGCATGGACTCTCATGAAACGCGAATTTCAGAGATGCTCGCCAGGACGGATCCTAAATACTGATAATATTTAAATATTGCCCTCGTATCCCTTCACTATCTCCGACTAGCCTTCTCCGGTCGGATCGTCGTGATCGGTTTCACCATTTTATTTTATCAAGTGCCTGATCAGGACGCAATCGCGAGGCTTTTAAATCCCCATCCAGCGTTGTTTCGGCCTGCTTTTTGGCCGCCTACCATTGACTTGGCAAGTGAATTCTTGTTAGCACCACTTAGGTGACCATACCATCGAAGATGCCTCTCTCGCAGTTTTTCCACGATAGGTGCAAGCCCATATCACGGATATTTCGGATGTGATCAAAGCGTGTCACGCCACTAGTCCAACGCAACATCTTTGCCTCCATTATCGCAAGACGCCATTCATTGTGTTTTATAGTCGACCAACACTCAGAACCATAGATAGCGACAGGACAGACCACATTGGGGTAAATTTTAGATTTGAAACGTTCGTTGATACCTCGCTCACAAAGAACAAAAGTTGTGCAACGCCACTTCATCCAGGTTGGCTTAACACGTGAAGCAATTTCATAGTGCAGTTCTCCATTGGCTGATAGCGTTGACCCGAGGTATTTAAATCGCTCAGTCCTGGGTAGGCCATTGCCACTGACAGTGATTGTACTTGTTTCATGGGATTGGTCGTTAAAAATTCAGCTTTATTCAGATTTAATCTGAGACCGTGTTGCAGGAGGCGATCATTCCATTTTTGGACAAGTCGCTCGAGATCGTTTTTGCTATCAGATGCAGAGTGGTGAGAGGGCGTTTCCTTGATGAACATCAACAGAGACACGAAGCGGTTTTGATACACTCACCACACTTCGAACTTTACTTTCCGGATCATGGTAGAGCAATTGAACCCAACGTGCGAGTTGGCACTAAGTGTTCGTGTGGTACATGGCCAATCAGATGGTGTTGTACCTTCCTGAATAACCTGATTAAAGAATTCACTGAGCCACAGTGTTGGGTCCCAGCAACACGCTGTCGTTAAAACCGTATGGTTTCAGTGCGAAGCGATCCACAATTGATGCAATTGCGGAAGTATGCATAGGTCACTGTCGACAATTGATCCTCTTCATAACACTTGATTTAAGAAACTCGGCACTATAATAAACTTCAATGACTTTCTTCGGGCAGAGTGAGGAAATGGTAAAAGCAGCCAAACAAATTAAGGCGCACAGGTCACTCGGCATTATAATTGACCCGAAGATCAATTTCTTTCAATAGAACGCAGATAAATTATGGGCAATGTTGGAGATACCATATCTGATAAGCTTCATCCACTAATGAGCACAAATTAGTCTGTGATTCTCAACGGTGAGCTAGTGCCCGCAGGAAGTAGATATACGGCAAGTCCTGCACAGGTAAAACGACGAAGAGTCTTGCGAATAGCAGGTTTATTTCGATTTCAGCGATATTGATAATAGCAGGAGTTATTTAGATCGCTCTGCACATTCTTATGTGAAGTTGTATGTAGTTTAAAGGTGAGGAACAAAAGGAAGTTGTCGCTCGCGAAGAGATGATTTGCATTCTTAACGCATGGCAACATTTCTGAGGCAGAAAGTAGCACCTGCTCCAGTTACTGAAACCTCCGGATACTTTCGGTCAAGACAAATTGACATGAAATTCGAAGTGAGAATAGAACGTGGCATAAGCAACAAAAGTTATATAGTACCGATGTGCACTTCTCCCTTGAGGTTGAGTGGCATCCCACCTCCAAGGTGGAAGATTTTATATTCAAAAACCACATTAAGTGGTTGACTCAAAGCAAAAGAAGCTTCATGAAAAATTTTTCATACAAGCTTCAATTTTTAAGTTATTCATGATCAAGTGTGTCGTTTTCCATCGAAAACAATTTATGTTTTCAAACGGTTTTCGCAAAAAAAACTCAAAAACCGCGGTATTAAGCAGAAAAAAAGCACATTTAATCCACTAATGAGCAATTTTAATTTTTTGAAGTGCAATACATGTATATCTTTTATGGTTGCCATTCACTCATTGTGGAGTACAGCGCGTCAACCACACCTACGCATCACTGCATGACGTAATCCACAATGCAATAATAATATCTGACTTATCCATCCCCACTTTCATCTTCCGATCACAGCGCGTACCAGTGCCAGGTTTGTGCGCCAACCAAGTTCTTCGCTTGAGATAGTGCCAGGCCACCGTACTACGATGATACGACGCAGACAGGTATTGACTAACGTTGGGAGCTTTTGAGTAACAGTGGAGCTCACTCGAAAACAAACATTTTTATTCTACCTATAACAATATAATTCTAAATTAACCTAACTTATGTACTACCTTAACAGGATAGCTTAATCTAAGGTACAGACTATGGCTTAAACTAACTTATCACTAAAGAATAAATTTTACAATGCATGAAATTGTATCTGGAGGAAAAGTCGAAAAAAACATCCACTCATTAAATTTTTTTATAAAAGCGGGCGGGCGGGGAAGGAACTAAGATGTGGGTTGGGATGGGGGTAGTGGAGCTCACTTGCCATGTGTTATTCTTATATAGTAACAGAAAAATGACACTAGCACAGAACAGTCTAAACCAGATCTTAGTGGTGAAATAATTGCATTTCCGCTTCTCTAACAAGATTTTAGACAGGGCAGTGAAAGTAGCTCCAGTTCGGTGTCACCGTCTGCATGAAGCACGCTTCCTAGATTACAAATTGATCGTCACCTGCGATGCTCTGCCCATTAATGCAGATAGGCAAAGCGCGATGTTCTTTGATGCGTTCCAATTATTTTAGCTATTATCTTTTCAACAGGAGGGAACACGCACAATTGTCACACTCAAAGCGAGTCCCCTTCTTTGGAATCTTGACAAAAGAGGAGGAACCTCACCGAATGTGATACGATTAAGAACCATGGTGAAGTGTTCTTTGCACCTCTTCGGTTGTTCATCATCGCGGATGAGAAGTCGATCGTTGACGTTCATCAAAGTACTATCAAAAGATTTGCGACAAGCTTTTCGTGATGGGGTGCCCTGACCGAGTAGAAGCAAACTCTCTCTTGCCACGACGTACACTAGGCTGGACTTCTCGGGAGTCTTCAACTCCTTCCGTTCATCGATCGACGCTCTTTCGGGACGTGGCCAACAACCTATATAGCACCCGAGAGAAGAGCATTTTTAATGGCGCTCCAATACTCATCG
Organism: Hermetia illucens; assembly: GCF_905115235.1. Taxonomy (NCBI): domain Eukaryota; kingdom Metazoa; phylum Arthropoda; class Insecta; order Diptera; family Stratiomyidae; genus Hermetia; species Hermetia illucens. The sequence continues at coordinate 72,705,538 of NC_051852.1, forward strand.
ATATTCTCAGGGGGGTTGCTCAATGTGTCTGCCATTCGATCAGATAGCTTTCCTAATATCGAGCAACAGCTGGGTCATATAAGGGGTTGATGTTGCACTAAGATGGTCGCAGCGAACGAAAGCGACCATCAAATGGTGATCCCTTCAAAGCCGGTGCTCTGTGTGTCTTGTTACGCACATCCAGGAAACAACTCCGAACTCCTGGTTGATCTGATTGCTCGTACGGCGTCGGTCAGTTGAAGCCAACTGCGAACTCCATGTTCGAACAATGTGACAGCAGTGGAAACTGCAAAAGTCCGCGAACCTCCCACCATCAACGTTGCTGTCGCCAAGACCGTGTTTCTCCATCAATGTCCGAACAAAGTGTTGTCAGAGCCCACTTCGGCATTCAAATCGCCCATCACGATCGCAATATCACCTTTAGGAAGATTCCCCTGAACTATGTTTAATTACTCTTAGAATACATTCTTCTCCACTGTATCGGAAATCTCCGTTGGCATGTAGCACTGTACAATTATGACGCTCCTTAACCTGGACCGGAATCTTGCATTTAGAAGTCTGCGGCAAACGGCTCCCAGGCGAAGAGAGCGTGGTAGCCGTCAGTAGCAATCCGACATCGGATTCGCATCTGCTACCACTTGGCTTCCCAGAGTAGAAAAGCACATTATCATTAGAGTGGCAAGAGGGAGAAAGGTACTCCCCAGGGTTCCACCATCTTATTTCGCTTAGGCTTCGAATGTCCAGCTTATATCGCTAGAATTCCCACTTAAATTGGAGGAAGCGAGAATTCTGAGAACCCTTGTGGCAATGGCTACCATTTAGGCTTCCACCTCACAGCACTCTCGCGTTTGTTCTCAATTCTTCAATTGCCCGAATAGAAGTATTCTTTTATGTGAAGCGATTTAATAAAATCAAGTTCGCTTAATTTTAACCAGTAACTAAATTCGATGCCACGCTTTATTTAAACGAAAGAAAATAAACGTGTATAGGGATTCACGGCACAGCAAAGCATAGGAAGAGAAAAAGGAGGCGCGCGCCGGCTTCGTGCGTCTGGTGGAGGTGAATTTACCGCCCGCAATACAGTTTGTGGTTCTTGCATCCGCTGTGCCGCCACGTCACTCCTCCCCCAGCTGAAATTGCGTGGGTTCAGCGGAGACGTGATCTCGCCAATGGGGTTATCGGGCGCATTTTTGGCGCGTTCCCCGGTTCGGCGAAAGCCTTCAGCCTCGGCCAAGAGACCACCCATTTGGAACTGTCAAGAACGTCGAGCTCCAAGGCTCAAAAGGGGCCCTCGTATGGTGGGTGCAGCGGCCTCCGAGGAGCGTCTACTCTGTTGAGGTCCTGTGAGCATGTTTCGAGGTCCCTGGGGGTGTCGACCTTCGGCGTCGTATGTCGGGAAGGTGGCGTCGCCAGCAGTTTCGAAACGTTGTAGAATCTCATCGGACTGCGAAACCCAGAAGCCTGCCTAACTTCGAGAAAAAAGTAAACTCAAACTGCGTTCCCTGGTTCGTGATAATTACGGTTGGTGCACCAAAGCGCGGGATCTCGACAGAGGGCGTTGGTACATGATTGTGCCGTAATGTCAGTCAGACGTATTATTTCAGGTCACCGCGTGAACCTGTCGATGGTTGTGAGGCTGTGACGCAGCAGGGTTAACAACATTCGAAATTTATTTATTTATGTTGTTAATTCGACGGACAGATGCCACCACCGATGCTCTCCATGGCGTAGTAGGCTTTGCCAACTGATTTGAAAAATTGTGTAAATAAGTTAGAGAGTTGCGAAACATCGACCGGACTGGTCGCCTTCATTTAGCAGAAAAATAGAAAATTTTAATTTTATTTTTTTTTTAATTTTAAGTCTATTGGAAAATCATCAAAAAACTTGATTTCGTATTTTATCTAAAACTAAAATAATAATTATCAATACGAGTGGTAAAATAAATAAATGTGGAAATAACACTTTTCATCCATTCTATCCCGACTTAGAGGCGCAGTTCTTAAAAGGCAATGATGACGAGGTGGGTGGTGTGGAAGCGCTTGGTTGACCGAGGGAACACACCAACTCCCTTTTTTACGTGTCTGTTGATCTTACGCTTCTGGCACGCGATGCGCTGTCTGGCCCAAGAGTTTACGTCCTTGTTCATGGACGGGCAGAAGTATTTTTCAGTGACTAACCAGGTCGTCGTCCTAATGCCTCGGTGCGCAAAATCGTGCTTTGTGAGAAACACTTCGTTGCGAAAATCGGCCGGACTAAATGGCCTAGCTATCGTGTCTGAGGTTCTGCAAAGTAAGTAGGATTTTGAGCCGAAGATAAAAAACTCCTTGAGCTGTAGTTGGAGTTTAGCCTCAGGCTCTGAAGCTCTGCGTCGTCTTTCTACGGGGAGTGGGGGATTCTGACCTCCGAGATTCGAGACAAAGCGTCCGCAACGACTTTGTCTTTTCTAGACACGTGCTGGATGTTGGAAGTAAACTGGCTGATGAAGATCAGTTGCCGAAGTTGGCGAGGAGACACTTTGTCTGGCTTTTGTTTAAGCGCGAAAGTAAGGGGCTTGTGGTTCATGAACACGGTGAACGGCCTTCCTTCGAGGGAGAAACGGAAGTATTTAATGGAGAGGTACGCGGCGAGAAGCTCACGATCGGAGGCGCTGTAGCTACGTTGAGCTGGGTTGAGTTATTTCGACACGAAACTCAACGGTTCCCTGGTTTGTTTTACTCGTTGGTGAAGAGCGGCGCCTACAGCTGTGTCTGAGGCATCGACGAACACGACTCAGTAGACCACACAACCTCGGGGGACTCTTTTGTTTTTAGCCCAGGATCGCTCGATGATGAGCGACCTTGGGGAAATAACGACGCAGATCCTTCACCGCGGTTGGCAGGGGCCATTTTTTGATTGCTTCAAACTTGTCTGGGTCTGGTTGAATTCCATCAGGGGGAGTAATTGAAAAATGCACTTGAGGTGGTCCAAATGCTCAGATCAGGAAGAAGAGGCGACCAAAATATCATCCATATAAACGAAGTTTAAGTTTTGTAGGACAGACTGGATGAACCTTTGAAATGTCTACGCAGCGCTGCACAAGCCAAAAGTCATCCTGGTGAACTCGAAGAGTCTCAAAGGTGTGCAGATAGCCGTTTTCGGTATGTCTTTGGGAGCATCAGGGATTTGGTGGTACGCCTTGGCCAGATCCAAGGTCGTGAAAATCCGACAGCTTATCAGGTACCGGTCGGGAGGAGTGCGCGAATGCGATAGTCGGCAATGTCCTCGCAATGGAAAGAGTGTCGTTTGCGCAGGTGGAAACTTTTCTCGACGACTTGCGGGGTCTATTAAGGTTTTGTTCTGCAGGCCCACCAACAGCGCATAGTGACACAGGAAGCCTTCGCCTAAAATGGGGGTGCTAATGTCAACCAAAACGAATCCCCACCAAAACGTTCAGCGCAGTTCGAGACTCACGTCCACCTGCCTGTAGCAGGGAAGCAGACCTCGACAGTGACTGTGATCGAGATTTACCTCTCGAACGTAAAGTACCTACAGTTGCCGTAAGCTTTGACACTGAGCCCGCTAGTGTCGTCACCACTGTTTTCATTTCCACCACTTCCCGACGTGTGTCTCTAGAGACTTCCTTGACCATGAGGTGTGCGTACACCTTGTGGATTTTGTCGGCCGTGGCGAACAGCACCTCCAGTGACCCCGAGTCTGCGGTGGCCACCGATTTTTAATAACCCTGAGCCGAACTTATTCACGTTCAGCTGCTTCATTTCTCGAAGCAGTCGACTGGGGATTCGGTCGTCCAACGTTAGCAAGTGATTCAGCTTCACTTCCTCACTTACTGTGAGCCGGCGTATTAGCAGCTCCCTTAGTCTGACGTAGGAGCTGCCCTCTAACACGTCAGTGACTAGTCCAATGGCCTCCTCGTCAAGATCGGCGAAGGCATGATTAAAACGCGAGACGTCTGTTGCGACGCCTGCAAGCGCACTTTTCACCTCCAATTGGTGGAACCACGCCGCCGGATAGCACCGCCAGAAGACGGGCACCCTGACGGCGACCGCTGCCACAGAGGGGGTTGCGCTTCTTGCGATTTTCTCGTCTCGAGACATTTGGCGTTAGCAAGTGAAGTGGAGGCGAAATACTGAAGTGGAAATTGATAAAGAAAAGAGGGAACTCACGCCCCGTCGTCGCAACAGAACCAACGCAACCACACAGAAAACGACCTAGCGGAGACCGGAGCGAAACCTTCCACTTAAAAAAAACTTGCCCCGGCGCTTGCAGCGCTTATATATTTATTACTGATTTAACTAACTTTTTAAAATTTGATTAGAGCAATAGAATTAATTACTGGTACGGGCAGTATGATTCCAACACTGACTTGGGTGGTGACTAGAAAACTTTAGACGACTCCCTGGAAGATATCGATCTGCTGGTAGAAGCTCACGATGCAGCTGGCTCGACTGGCTAGGCTCCAAATATGAATGTTGCTGTACTCACTGTTGACGTAGGAACGGAATACGTTACACGTTGCGAGACCTGCCCTGTACTTGTTCCTTGCTCTGGCTGCCCACACACTTGGTAATTGTGAGAACGGCGGCTGCTCTGCCACTTGACGAGTTAAAAGTAATTAATTACCAAGTTTAACCGCAACAGGTACGAGGAGATGCGATGCGAGGAACTACGCAACAAACTGGCGGCGCCACTTCCTCACCGGGGGCTTGTTTGCAACTGGCGCTCTGTGGGCTTTTCCCATCGAGCTTATCCAACTGCAAGTTGAACTGCACTTCACAGTAGTGCGCTTTAATTGCATTTTTTCAAAACAGACATTACGGAACCTTCGGTGAGGTGACATTAGGTCTGATCCTGTGGTTGGGGCCGGTTGAAACTGCGCTGAGATTTTGGCCGAGCAAGCAGGCGCTTTCGATAGTGTTAATTAAGCTGAACTGAAAGGCCGAGGTAAGTGCTTTGTGAGACAGTAAAATCATAACCAAAGTCGCGGTACGTTCGTTCCGACAAGATTAGAACTTATTTCGTCACAGTAGCGAATGAATTGTCGTGAGAATTTTCTTTTGTAGGGATTCATCATTTAGGGCTCCACTTCACATCACTTTCTCTTTTGTTCTCAATTCTACAATTGTCCAAATAGAAGTATTCTTTTATGTGGAGCGGTTTAATAAAATCAAGTTCGCTTAATGTTAACCATTAATCAAATTCGATACCACGCTTTATTCAAACGTATATAGGGATTTCCAGGAGCACCACGTCCACAGGCCGCCAGCTGTTTCGGCGACAGTTCAGTGCGTCTAGTGAAAATGAGTTCACCGCCGGCAATGCAGTCTTGGTCTCTGCTTCTGCTATGCCACCACACCATCGCTTCCGTTGTTGGGGAGCATGCGTACATTCCGGAAACCATTCATAGTCCATTCGGTCAATCCTATCCGGCGGGTTATTCAACCCACAAATTTTTATGACTTTTAGTCGCGGAAGACTATGAGTGTATGCTTAAGCCCCAACTCACTGGGCATCATTTTCAACGTCAAATAACGTAAAACATAAAATTTTATGGAAATCATATCCAAACCTTTTTTGAAGTGCTTGAAAAGACCTTTAAAATGAGGTACGATAGAAGTTGGTAGGATAAGATAATAACGGAGCTATGATCAAAACAATGTAATGTAATGTATCTGAATTACTTACAAAAAACAATAAAAAAACCCAAATTTTATTGTATAAAGTGAAAACAAGCCAAACGCCTTGAGAATGAGAAGTATGATTTCCCAAAAAAAAAAAATTTTATTGGAGGAAAAAAAATCCTTTTTTTTTGTATCTCAAAATATATAAGAGATAAGAAAATAATGCTAAATTCACCTTTTTCAAGTTGAAAAATTTGGCAAAACAAAAATCTATAGAAATGTCGCCGTAAAATATCGTATTTGTATCGTACATCGGCAAACCTCAAACTGATTCACCAAAAAACCTCAAATTTACTCATTTAAAATACACCAAATTCCCGATATAGAAATGTCTCAGCACTTTAATAACTTCAAAATTAACAAATTAATGGCTTAAAAACGAAACGCATTATTGGGGTGACAATTTCCGAGGAAGTAAATAAAGTAGTAGTTCGAAGCTTGTAAGCTTACAAATTTTGTTTACACCTCCCATCGTCAGTTAATTAGCCTCAAATCGTTTCACACACTATATTGGGCTAATCATACCACCTTCAAGTTAGGCAATTCCTTTCAACAAGGGAAGGGGAGAGGAGTTCAAAAAACCCCTGCCGTCCGGTCCCTCTACCAGTCAAGCTTACTCTTCTTCGCAATAATAAGAACCCAAACTTAGTGCACAACATGGCTCAATCTGTCAGCATCTCTCTACAATCCTGTCCCGAGAGAGCTCTCCTGTATCTGCAGAAAGTTGCTGACAAATCCCATCCCACCTTCCACAACCCAGTGCAAGTAACACTGAAAACCTCCAAAAGTTGTGTCAGAAAATAATCAATACCATTGTTGTCGATGAGTCGCGCGGTCCATGTGCCTTTTCATATTTTTTTCAAGAGAGATGCCACTCATTTGGTATATGTCGCCGTTCTTCAAAAGAAACCACCTCCCTTAAGTTCTCTCTCTTGTACTTGTTAACGGTTTTGCGTTCCTTAGGAAAGAGGGCAAAGGGGATCACTCCCGCAATCACCATAACAGCCGGTTTTAAGAGAGTGCGCTACGCAAACGCCACCCGCAATTTAGCATTTTTCCCATTTCTGTACCGCAAGGCGCTTACGCTGGCATTTCGAATCTTAATAGAATATTAGAGGATACATTTCAGAGGTCCGGGTCTAGGATGGGTCCCTGCAACGTAATCTCCAACATGCTCTGGCCCTGCAGTGTTCCTTCAAGAAGGGACGACCTTTCAGATAATCTCTCCATATCCGCAAAAAGGCCCCCGCATGTGAAGTTAGTTTTCTAGTGCGACTAGAATACCTGCACTTCCCCTCGGACACCTTGTCGTGGTGGAGGAGCCTGTGCTACTACACTAAGGGTGTCCAAAATATGAAAATGGAAACCAAGGATTTTAATTCTCCAATTGGTAAGAAGTCACAGACTTCGAATCCACCCGCGATTATGAGCAATCATGTCGCGGCCGCGGCGCGGATTTTGGAGGCCTCACCACATTCATACCTCCCTATAGAAAAATCTGTAGAAGGTATGCTTTCCAACTCATTGGAAAGTTTGCATTTAGTGCCTACGGCGAAGTTAGCCAGAAAGGAAAGTACGGTAACTCTCAACTTAGGAGAAACTGGAAATCCCACTACGGCTGGCCCGTCCGCGGCATTACAGCCCAAATCTACCCGCAAACGGAAGAGGAAGGCTTGGCAGAAGGAGGGGGGCTACAGGCTGAATCCTGCGTGTCAGAACCTTTTCATTCACCCTTATTGTGTTCCGCACCAGGGCTTACATCCACACGTCCCGCGGGGATTAGGATCGGTGTGCCGGGAGGTGACAAAATCAGTGAGATAGATCTTAATGAAGCTGGTCCCTTCCATAGGTATACGCACACGAAGGCGGAAAGGAAGAGGACGTATGCGCAAGCTGCAGCCTCTGTTCTGACGCCTGCCGTGGGAGGCAAAATGCCAGAGGGACAATTTACCATCGTCCGGGAATGTGGAAAAAAAATGCTGGAGTCCGGAAGCCACGATTTAACAATCAAGGTTTTCGCGATGGGCTTCTCCATTTGGAGTGCACTGACGAGGCTGCTTTAAAGTGGCTCCAGCAGGAAATCCCGGCTCCCAGTTCACAATTGTGAACACTGAACTACGCAGGATAGAACATGCCGGATCTTGGTCACCGGTCCCTCGAAGGAAGTACAGAGGATATCACCCACATGCTGGGTGAACAGAACCCGGACATTGACTTTGGACACTGGAAGGTAAAGTTCATGAATGCCAGGAAGGACAAATCTACAAACGTGGAGGGTTCCAACTTGGTATTCTAACTGGGCCAAAAGAGTCTGAATGTGCTCAGAAGTCACCATATGGTGCTCCACTTTTTTCTAGATAGACTGAAATTCAGTCATATCAGGAAACTGTAGAGCATCACCTCAATCAAATTAATGCTGCGCGCGGAGGATAGTGCATACAGAGGCGGAACCCTCGTATGGCGGTTCGCACTGGTGAAGGGACTACAGAGTGAATCCTACCTGCTAGTAACTTCTCCTACACCTTCCAAGAAACAGGCGGAAGAAAGGGAAGCCACAGACGTGAATGGAACTGACTTGTTGCCAGTTCGAGTGATCGAAACTATCCAAACCGAACACCGCAAACCAGTCAAGGTGCTAATTGGAAAACATACGAATGCTCTGCGGGATGAGATTAGATTTTTCATGGATGAAGACATGGGAACTGCGGTACCTCCAAGTACGGCTTTTTTCAAAGAAATCAAACACGAGTTGATCGAGTCTCTGGCGGTACGGTGTGGGGGAAACTAAAGAAGACTAAATTTATGTCGAAAAACATAAAGATTGGTCAAATCAACCTGTAGCACGCCAAAGCCTCCTCATATCTGTTGGCAGCGAGGCTAACAAAGCTGCAGGACTTCCCCTACATTTTTCTGGTGTAAGATACGTGGGTTCGATTCAACAGACTCTGTGACATTGGATCAGTAAAGGGGGCTAGGATCTTCTACTATGAAAGATCCATAAGACCGAGAACTTGCGTCCTGATGTCAAGACGGTTGGAGGCAACCATGCTGAGACAGTTCTGTTCCCAGGAATTAGTTACAGTCATCGCACAACATCAGGTAAATGGCGAGAGGAAAAGTATCATAGTTGTCTCCGCTTATTTATCCGAATTTTTTGTATCCTCCACCGACGCAATAGCATAGGGATCTAGTGGTGTATGCAGAATCAAGTAGTCTCGAACTCTTAACAGGTTGCGATGCGAATACTCAACATATTTGTTGGGGCATGACATCCAAGAGGAGAGAAGCTATCTGATTTCATCGGTTCAGTTGGTTCCGCTATGTTCGTGGGACCGAGAAGAAGTGAAGTAATTGACGTAACAATCTGTACCTCAAAAGTGTTAGAGTTAATCACACACTGGCGAGTGCTAGACGAGGAGCCACTGTCAGATCACCGATATCTAGAATTCAATGCGATTATTGCGGGCGAACAGTCTGCAAAACAAAGACGGAACCCTAGGAAAACAGATCGGACAAAGTTCAATGAATTTCTTGGCAATAAAGTACAGTTCTCTAGCTGACTAAGGACTCCTTTGCTACTGGAAGATGAATTGAAAATTCTGAACTGCACACTTTTAGAGTGCTATGAAGAGGCTTGTCCTATTTCCCGAGGCCAAAGCGGTGAAGCGATCATTTGTTGGAACCGGGAATTGCAAAAACTCATTAAATTAACCAGGCGACTTCTGAACCGTGCTTATGAAAGTAATAAGAACGAAGACTGGTTAAATTTCAGAAACTCACAGCCTGAATATCAGAGGCTCGTTAGATGTTCGAAATGAGACTCTTTTAAAGCATACTGTGAGGAAATGGAAGGTGAAAGAGAGACTTCAAGACTGTGTAGAGTCCTTAAAAGGGATGAGTTGGCCAAATTGGACTCTCTTAGAAAACCCGACGGTACTTTCAAGAGCTCCAAACTGGATTCAGTACAGACCCTCCTGGAAGTACACCACTCGGGAGAACGGATGCGAGAAGTAGCGCGGGGGGGGGGGGGGGGGAGAGTTGACGGTTCTTACAACCCCTTCAACACGCAAGTGCTGCAAGGGGCACTAGAACACTGTGAAAGCGGTTGTTACCCATGGAAAGGTAAGAGCTGCCATAATGTTCTTTGAACATTTCAAAGCGCCTGACATGCACTGGGCTACGCGCCTTCCTCTTGGCAAAAGCTTAAGGTAGTCTTCATACCGAAACCTGGAAAAGATTACTATTCTAATCCAAAGAACTTCAGACACATCAGTTTGACTTCATTCTTGCTGAAAGGTTTGGAGAGACTGGTGGAGCGTCACATTCGTGGAAACGCACCCACTTAGTGAAAACAAACATGCTTGCTAACGTGGAAAGTCCTGTGAGCCTGCTCTTCATTCTTTGGTTACAAGGATAGAGGATGCAACTTTGAATGGTGAATGCGCGATGGGGGTGTTGTGGACATTGAAAGGGCCTTTGACTGTGCGCCTTTTCAAAAACTTTGTGATGCCGCCAGAGCGCCTGGTGTTGATGATGCTTTAATTAAGTGGACCCATGCTATGCTGACGCAGAGATTGCTGTGCGCTGAGGTGGGTGTCAATCGCTATTTAATATCTGAAGCAACGAGCTGCCCCCAAGAAGGTGTGCTTTCGCCACTTCTGTGGAGTATGCTGATCGACTCACTACTATGCGAACCGCAAAATTTGCCAATACACGCTCAAGCTTATGCCGATGAGGTCGCTGTGCTTGCTGTTGACCGCGATCTTGGAACGGTTTATAGAAATATACAGCGTGCCATTGATTTGACAGACAGTTGGTGTCTCAGACGTGGCCTTTCAGTTAATCCAAATAAAACCACAATGATATTATTTACAAAAAGCAGAAAACTGGATGGACTTTGCCTCTCTGAAATGAGGGGGACTACCCTTCAACTGTCCGAGCAAGTGAAATATCTGGGAGTCGTTCAAGATAAAAAACTTTTTTGGAACAAGCATGTAGAGCTAAGGATGAAATGAGCTCTCACAGCTTATGGGTTGGGCAGATGGACCTTTGCCTCGACATGGGGACTCAGGCCTCATGTGATAATGTGGATATACGTTGCTATCATCACCGTCAACTAACCGCACTGCAAAGAACTGTGTCTCTGGGTATCACTGCTGCCATGAGCACGACATCCGGCTCAGCCTGAAATGCATTACCCAATTTGCAGCCCCTGGATATATTTATTCAAAGCATTGCAATGAGAGCAGCTCATAGACTAATTCAATTAGATCTATGGGGAAACAACGGATGTGGGGAACACAGAGCATTGGAAGAGTTACTGGGAGTACTGAACAAAGTTCTTACGATGCTTTCCGATTCTCGTGACCCCATACATATGTTTGGTAGAAGATATGAAGTTACCCTGAGAGAACTGGGAAGTCCCATAGGAATGCGAGGCGGAATATACGGAAGTCTTCTACACCGACGGCTCAAAAACAGAACAGGGTTCGGGAGTCGGAGTCTACCTCTCGAATAAAAAGAAGTGGGCTTTTCCTTTGGGATAATGTGCAACGATTTTTCAAGTCGAAGTGTATTCGATCCTAAGGGCGGCAAGCTGAGTCATTGACGAGTGGTTACAGGGCAGGCGCATCGCAATCTGCAGTGATAGCCAAGCTGCATTGAGGGCGTTGAGTAGTCCTTTGATCACCTCGAAAATCATTCAGGAATGCAGAAACCATTTGAATTCTATCTCTAGGTGGAACTATTCCCTACCTGGTCACTGTGGTGTAGAGGGAAATGAAATCTCGGATGCTTTAGCGAAAGAGGGGTCAATCTCCCCTATGCAGGGACCGGAACCAGCAATTGAAGTATCAGTAGCATTGGCTAAATCTGTTTTCAAAAACTGGGCATTGCTCGACACACCAAACTTTTCCTGCCAGAACTGAACATGCGTAACGTAAATTTTAACCTGTCGAAAAGCAGGAGGACTTGTTGGAGTATTATGGGCATTCTGACAGGCCATAATTCACTAGCTGGGCATATGTTCAGAATACGAATTAATCAAGATGATACGTAATGAGGAAGCGGACTCCACGGATCTTTGGTGCCGATGTTTTCCAGTAGCCTCACATTAACGGAAATCCTGCGATACGTTAACGAATCCGGAATATTCCGTTAGATGGGGGTGGTAAGTACAATGGGCCAACACGGCCTGAGTCCTCAGAAGCTGTAGCTTCCCCCCACCACACACACCCACACAGCATATCTGCAGTCTGCCCGAATTGAAGGCATTTCTGCCATCCAGCGTCTCGTCGAGAGAAACGCTGGGGGCCTCAGCTCGATGAACAGTATCCTTGCTATAAAACCGAACTGTCTTACGAATAAGCCGCCGACAACTTTTCAAACCCCTTTCGACTGTGTCAAGTACAGAGAGGGAGAGGGGGCTGCCTTTTCCAGCTTTTTCATCGCGAAAAATGCTTTATCATCAATCCGAACGGGATTCGAAAGGAGTAATGTTCGTATAAATTGCAGCATTTGTTCGACATTAAATGAACAGGGTTTTCGCAGGGTCTAGACTTTTCAGGTTTATAACCGAAGCCGCATGATATCCATCCACCTCGTCGGCTAGCTCCTGCCAACAGCGAGCGCTGCCTCTTGCTTTTCTGTAGAATCCCCGAGTCTCAGAGTTTCAACTAATGTGTACCCTGCGATGGTGATGCATATATTCTCCGGGTGGTTTAAAATTTGTAGCAAACGGCAGAGCTATCGTTACCAGAATCATAATTAATAGTATGACAGTGCCAGCCTCAGCGCCACCACTCTCTGAAGTGTCCTCAAGCGCGGCTCTGCCGGATCCAAGAGCTTTGACGAATTGACGGTTGAAAAGTACTAATTGAGCCCTTTCATTTAGTACCTCACATGGCCACATTCTGCCATCCTTAAACTTAACACAAAATGGCGCCACTTGCTGCATGTAAAGAGAACAACAGACCACACACTCTCACCATTTTTTGTGACAATTGGTCCGGTCGTTCCCGACTAAATCGGGTGTGACAAGCTGACAGACAGACGGACAGGCACACATCGACTCAATTCTAATAGGTTACAGAAATTTATACAAAAAAAATACTTGCGGACAAAATTCCTTTACCCCACATCGACGACATGCTAGACCAGTTGGGCAGAGCAAAATATTTTTCACTAAATTCTACTTGATCCACAATCAAGGAAATACACCGCTTTTTCTACAAATAATGGTCACTATCAATATACCCGTTTACCATTTAGTCTCAACATAAGCCCAAGCAGTTTCTAACGAATGTTGACAATAGCTATGGCAGGTGTAGCAACAGAACACCATTTGAAAAAGCTGAGGGTAGTATTCGAACGGTTGAGATCCCGAAATCTCAAACTTAATCCTGAAAAATGGAAATTCTTTCAAACTGAAGTAACATTCTTGGGACATGAGGTATCAGATGAAGGTATAAAACCTGATAGTTCGAAATTCGTGTTAATACAAAACGTCTTTTCATACCCAATTTTGCGGAAATTACATAACCTTTAAGGTGGTCATCCCATGTGAAGGTCGTCTTTTTTCCTTTTTTAGAAATTTTTTGTGACGAACTGGATAAAGGTCTTGAGCATGAGTAGTAATTCTTCGGCATTGTAACGCGCAGACTTAACCACTGTCTACAAACTAGCTACTAGCTACTAACTACAAAGAAATAGTCGATCACTTTATATTGATATATGGACCAATGAGAAAAATTAAAACTGATCTGGATACTTAATACAAAAATAAAATTCTAGCAGAAATCTGCAAAATGTTTTCCACCGGAGAGTAGATCCTATTACTCAAAGAGAAATCATTAATGTTTAAAGGAATATTTTCCATGTTTCGTAAACGAAAATAGAGACAACACCACACTCTTCACATGGTTACACACTATTTGAACTAATATTCGCGAAAAGAAGTATATTTGCCGCCTGAACTTGAACAAACCAACCCTGAACCTATATACAATCATGAACTTTATCATCATCATCAACGGCGCAACAACCAGTATCCGGTCTAGGCCTGCCTTAATAAGGAACTCCAGACATCCCGGTTTTGCGCCGAGGTCCACCAATTCGATATCCCTAAAAGCTGTCTGGCGTCGTGACCTGTGCCATCGCTCCATATTAGGCAGGGTTAGCCTCGTCTTCTTTTTCTACCATAGATATTGCTCTTATAGACTTTCCGGGCTCGATCATCCTCATCCATACAGATTAAGTGGCCCGCCCACCGCAACCTATTGAGCCGGATTTTATCCACAACCGGACGGTTATGATATCGCTCATAAATTTCGTCATTGTGTAGGCTACGGAATCGTCCATTCTCATGTAGAGGGCCAAATATTCTTCGGAGGATTCTTCTCTCGAACGCGGCCAAGAGTTTCGCAGTTTTTTTGCTAAGAAGCCCTCCCAGCAATACATGAGGACTGACAAGATCATCTCCTTGTAAAATAAGAGCTTTGATCCTATTATGAGACGTTTCCAGCGGAATGGTTTCTGTAAGCTGAAATAGGCTCTGTTGGCTGACAACAACCGTTCGCGGATTTCATCATCGTAGCTGTTATCGGTGGTGATTTTCGACCCTAGATAGGAGAAATTATCAACGGTCTCAAAGTTGTAGTTTCCTATTTTTATTTTTCCCGTTTGACCAGTGCGGTTTGATGTTGCCGGTTGGTTGGTTTTTTGTACTGACGTTGCCTCCATATATTTTGTCTTGCCTTCATTGATGTGCAGCCCAAAATCTCGCGCCAGTGGCCCCCTGCTGGATTTGGATGAAGGCAGTTTGTACGTCTCGGGTCGTTCTTCCCACGATGTCGATATCGTCAGCATAGGCCAGTAGTGGGGTGGACTTGAAGAGGATCGTACCTCTTGCATTTACATCAGCATCACCGATCACTTTCTCGAGGGCCAGGTTAAAGAGGACGCATGATAGGGCATCCCTTTCTCGTAGACCGTTGGTGATGTCGAATGGTCTGGAGAGTGATCCTGCTGCTTTTATCTGGCCTCGCACATTGGTCAGGGTCAGCCTAGTCAGTCTTATTAGTTCGTCGGGATACCGAATTCTCTCATGGCCGTGTACAGTTTTACCCTGGCTATGCTATCATAGGGGGCTTTAAAGTCGATGAATAGATGGTGCAATTGTTGTCCATATTCCAATAGTTTTTCCATCGCTTGCCGCAGAGAGAAAATCTGATCTGTTGCTGATTTGCCTGGAGTGAAGCCTCTTTGGTATGGGCCAATGATATTCTGAGCGTATGGGGCTATCCGGCCTAACAAGATAGTGGAGAATATCTTATAGATGGTACTCAGCAACGTGATACCTCTATAATTGCTGCACTGTGTGATATATCCCTTTTTATGTATGAGACAGATAATGCCCCGTTGCCAATCGTCAGGCATTGATTCGCTGTCCCATACCTTGAGGACAAGTTGATGAACCACTTGGTATAACTGGTCGCCTCCATATTTATCCAATTCCAATTGCACGGTCTGTTTCTCCTAAACTTGGTGGTGGCAGTATTTGTCCGTCGTCTTCAGTTGGCGGGACCTCCAACTCGCCGATGTTCTGGTTGTTCAGTAGCTCATCAAAGCACTCAACCCATCGCTCCAATATGCAGATTCTGTCGGAAATCAGTTTTTCCTCTTTGTCTCGGCAAGATGAGCATCGAGGTGTATAAGGCTTCATCTTGGTGACTTGTTGGCAAACCTTCCGCGCCTGGTGCGGTTGCTCCCTGTACTTTTCGAGTTCACAGACTTGTTGGTTCTCCCAAGCTTCCTTTTTCCGTCTATGAAGTCGCTTCTCCGCTCGACGAATTTCGTGATAAGTCTCTGTGCGTGTCCGTGTTCTTTGAGAATGCAACATTACTCGGTATGCGCCATTCTTCCGTTCCGTTGCTAGCTTACATTCATCGTCAAACCAGCCGCTCCGACTACTTTTGCGGCTGGGGCCAAGTATGTTTGAACTTTATAGTAAAGAAATAAAATATGGATTACAAAAAAGAATTAGTAGAGCCAAGCAAATGTTAACTCAAGTAAAAATAAAAAAAAACAGCAAAGACAAAATTGCAAACCTTATTAATCTAAATATTGGAGATAATTATTGTCAGTGGAAAGTAGAAGAAAATTGGATTCTCTATATAAGGAACCCTATAAAGTAACTTCAATCGATAATACCAATTGCGTTATAGAAGACAGTCAAAACACTAGTGCTAAGGTACATAAAAACAGATAACGACAATTGTAGTAAAACGCTCTTAAATTATAAAATTGATTAATTGTAAAAACAAATGTAAATAATAAATGTTCAAACAAAATCTCTAGCATACTGAAAAACTTTAGGTTGTTAAATAATTGCACCTTAGCATGTAAACCAGAATAGCCATATAAACAAAAAAAAATTTCTTTTCCTTATCAATTTTTTCCCCGTAAGAATGTGTTGAATACATTAAATAAATATACAAAACCAAACTTAAAAGTAATCTTATCCAAAACCTTAAGGCACACTTCACAAACCCGTAGATAAAATGATTCCCAGATTAAACAACAAATTCCTTCGTTTTGAGAATGATGGGGTCCTAAGTCCGCATCAACTTAATGCTGGACCGGACCAAATGGGAAGCAACTTACTCCCTTCTTCCTGGTCCACGGACCCCTCGCTTACGGCTTGCACCCAAACTTTACAAAAAAGTCAAGCGATGACGGCTTTACGGTTTCTTACCAGGGCAGAGGCAAATCGTCAGACGCTGCCTCACCTCTGCCGTAAAGCCGTCATCGCAGCAGAGGTACAGCTCTAGAGCTCTGGAAGAGCGGACAATAGCTCCTGAGCTATCCGTCTATGAAGCTGTTCCCACGGCAAGGCTCTAAGGCAACATCAGCATGTTACCCAACGAGAAAGCGGCAATACGCTGTCGCAGTGCCAGTATGGAGTTCGACGCGCTCACTATACCGTGGATGCAATAAGCGTGGTGATGAGCTTGGAAACAGAACTTTCTGGTATGAAACGGATGACGGTCCCACAGGATGGGAATATCATATATAATGGAGTGATTGCGCTTTCCATCTCAGCGGGAAGTACAATTGTAGGTTTTGCCGATGACCTGGTTGTAGTTGTTGCAGCAAAGCGCCTGGAGTGTGTGAAGGTTTATGCGTCGGAAACAGTGAGAGTGATAAAGACCTGATTGACCCTGGCGGAAGTGAAAATGGAACCATAGAAAAACGAGTCGGAATACCGGAAGCGCGCCTCGGGTGTAAAGGTTTTGTGCGTTATTTTTCCAAGCAGACACAGATATTATCCTCACCCTAAACAAACAAACTGCCTATTAGCGAATACTGTAGATATATATGCCCATAGATAAATTGATCGTATCCTTATTTTCGATTTACTTCGTGCACAAAAGCATACAGAGGTACATATAGAGCGAATATTGAATACCACTGGTTTAATGTACAACTATATCTATCTGAATCAGACACTGCTCGCAAACTTCGTTAGTACGTAAACATACCTGCCTGTGGCACATGTCTGTCTAGACTAATTGATATTAATATACAAATGACTAACAAACTAAATCAGCTCGCTTTGTTATGGTATTGACCAATTGCCGGGTAAATTTCTAAAATATGGATATCGGAATCGGATGTATTTGGGAGTCTGTGATTTCTTTCAGATTTTTTTGTTGGAAAACTTCTAAGAACTAGACCTGCTCCATTTTTGGAGGTACATATTGTAAGCCCTCACTCGTTTTAAAAACACGTACCTGCGGGTGATAATTCATGCCAAACTGAGCTTTAGGGAGCACCGCGACACTTTCACTTTCACAGAAAGCAGGAACGTGGAAATGACAGAGTGGTCTCTAGCCATGCAGATGGAACTAGTCTTCGAAGGGCCGATGGACGCACAGGGTCATTCCCAAAATATGTCTTGAGTGAAAGCACGACTAGGTCAACTACGACATTATTCAATTCCTCCCGAGGCAGGGTGCTTGTGACAGACACTGCTATCTGCACCGCCCACTGTCCTGCATGCAATGGTACACCGGAGGAGATTTTCGCGCGGTTGAACTGGACATTCCTTTCTAAGATTTTTACACCTTAGTGTACGCCCCCAAAAAAATGTATACATACATACATACTATACAGGGAAAGTGTGTAGCAAACGAAAGGGATGAATGGGGCACCTGTCCGCTCTTATGTGAATATGTACAGTTAGCAAAATTGGCATCCCGGCACCGTCGTACGAAATACATAAGTGCTCATAAAGGGTCTAAAAGAAGTTGCATGTGCTTTGTTTTTTCTACAAGAATATAATGTACAGTCTGTTGAATAAAATGCAAAGAAAATCAAGGGTGAAAGATAAAATAAAATACTTGTTGAGGGAGAATAACTAAAGAAATTCTATTTTGGTATGCAAAATTGGAATCTCGACTTCGTAATTCAACGCTTCAGGTGTGAAAGGTTTTCTGTATATCTGGTGTTCCCTTTGCATGTAGCACGTAATGTACATGCATTCACCACGTCAGACTACTCAATTTAGTGTGATATTGATAGACATGGGGTAGCTTCCTCCAAACTACAATTTTTAGTTTTCAATGTAAATATATATTTCGGGAGCAACTTACCCCCTTCATCAGTACAAAGCTACTAAAATCAATTGCCATTATAAGATTCTTTTATACTTATTCACTAATGACCTAAATTACTTTTAAAATGTTTTTACAAAATCAACCGGGCAGATTCTCCCGTTGAATGGTATGACCTTCTTCGACTATGTGCGCTGCAACTGATGATCTTATGCCAGACTTTTGCTTGCGAACACTACTTACCGCTTCGTTGATGTGTTCATTAAATCCAGTATTTATGAGGCGTTTAGTCTACCCTATGTATGTATATCTTATTATAATCGCTGCATGTTATTCAGTAGATCCCGCTTTTTTCCTCCGCTGCCAAATTTCCTTGATGCTTCTCCGTAAATTGCGAAACGTGGACGGTCGGTTTGAACGTACGACTTCCAGTTGCGCCTTTTTTTCCAATTCCTGATATTGTTAAATAGGTAGGAATGCGCCTCGTGGTGGCCTCCTTATGCTGCTAGAATAGTGTTGTATAGGCATGCCTATTGTGTTGCTTGGGTTTCCTTACGATCAGCTTCTCAATAGTCTGAGGATTATATCCATTCTTAATAGCGGTGTCAATAATATTCTGTCGTTCCTTATGGATTATTGATTGCCGTATTCCGAAAGAGGGTATGTGATCAGTCGGCGAATCATCCAAATATAGGCTGCCACTTTTTCGGAAAATATTTGGTGTGAAGTTGCTGGTATTGTTCTTTGCGTTGCTTTAGGCTTACGGCAAGTCTCGAACTTAAGGTTCCTGCTAAGGTTGACGATATTCAGATCTAAGAAGGGTAGAGCCCCATCCTTTTCTATCTCTAGTCTAAACTCAATTTTAAGATGAATTTTCTTTATAGAGGAGATGACCATGTCGATCTCGTCTCTTCTAACAATCTCAAATACGTCGTCTACATACCTAAACCATACTTTAGGCATTGTTCTCCTCCCATCAATTTCTTCTTCGATTGATGACATGAACTTTTCAGTGAGTAACGACGAGAGAGGTGTTCCCCACTGCTACTCCCGAAATAGTTTTGTAGAATCTATTCCGGAACGTAAAATAGTTTACGTTCATGCAGAGACTGGCAAGGTTTGCATAGATTCGAACTTTTCTTCTCCATTCCGGGCCAGATCCAAACTGGCTCAGCCATCTTTCGAGTCTGAAAATTGACTCTTTTGCTGGCGTGTTGGGAAACAATGCCTTCACGTCGAATGACATCATCACCAAGTCCTCACCCATTCTCTCAATACGTTGCAGCTTCTGTATTAGTTTATGGGAGTTAGCCAGTCAATATTTACTATTGATTGATCAACTATTTGGCGGAGTTGTACGTCGGTTAGTTCAAGTCGCAATGATTTCTCGCATCTCGTCCCACTCTTTGTGAATTTTCGGTTAACATCTGATTCTTAGACGCACAGGATAAGCGCTCGGAGTCGCCCAATATTCGAGAATACCGCACTAGCCTCTTTCAACGCTCAATCAATCCTTTTGAAAGATTCATGAAGAGTTTTGTTTCGCAATTCGGAGAAGTTTCCACTCTCCAGTTTCTGAAAAACAGTCTGGTCATAGTTATTTCTGTCCATAACGAAGACGTTGGCCTTGAGAAAATATAGCGCGTTTACAAATTTTTAGCGGCGCGATATTCCAAATGATCTTATTTATACCCGTACGAATTTCATCCTTAGTTTTATACCTGCCTCGATGTTAAACACGATTTCGTCGACAACATTAGTTGGTGGTACCGCGAACGCAAGACCGTTATTTAACAACTTCATTTCGTATCGGTCAGTTCAATATCCGTTTTGTTTAATACGTAGTTATCAACATTCGATTCGTTTTTTAGAGTGGACAATTTTTTATTTAGGACGGGGCGCCTCTTTATAATTTCACCCTGCAGTTTTGCGGTTAGTTGCTCGATTAGCAGACCTAACTCTGCGGCTTCTTTCGCCATCTTGAGGTGCGTGCTATATGACCTTAATGCAATGCTAATTTACTTAGCGTATATATCGATATGGAGTGCATTTGAGGCTTTCGTTTAAGTAGTTTCTGAGAACGGGTCCGTGAAATAAATTACCATTTTCTATCTTTCTATTTAATATCTCTTCAAAGGGTCAAAAGGTAGTTAACGTCCCAGGGCGAAACGTGGATTGGTTCCCACCATGGAGTATAAAACCTGGGAAACGCCTGCTGAACCAACACCAGCTCTACTACCAAACCACTGTCTCCACCTCCACGTGGTTACCGCTGGGAGCTGTTTCTTAACGAAAAGCTGCAGACAGAGAAAGATGAAGGTGAGTCTCCCGCGCCTAAAAAGGGCACAAATTTAACCAACTGGCTCTCCAGGTTGGGGGTTTGGTAGGGCTGACAACCCTACACGGAAACAACCTTTTAGGAAGCCACGAAAGGAGTCTCGGACTGGATTGACTATACAACGACGAGCCCGGCAACGAAAACAGAAGAACGATTTGCGCATTTTCTCATGGAACGTGCACTGCCTGTACAGAGACGGAGTTGCCAAGCTAGGCGATACTCTGTCCCAATACAGGGTTGATGTAACAACATTGCAAGAGATGCGTTGGACAGGGACCGGTTTCCTAGAGGAGAGTTAATGGACCATAATAATATATAATAATATATATATGGCCATCCGGTACACCATGTGCTCGGAGTAGGTTCCTTAGTTAACCAAAAAATAAAACCTGCTGTTATCGGTTTTGAAAACATAAGCTAATGGTTATGCATTCTGCGCTTGCGAGGCAAATTTAGAAATATTAGTCTCATTAACGTTCATAACCCTACGAAGGAGACTGCAGAGTCGGAGAAGGATTCCCTTTACGAGGCAGTAACGAACCCTCGAAGCCTGTCCCAGATATGATATCAAAATCATCATCTTAACAGCCAAGTAGGGACAGAGCGCATACTCAGGCGATACGTTAGCTCCGATAGCTTACATCAAAATCATAACAAGCTGCGGATTATTCAATTAGCAATGTCACACGAAATGATTGTTGAAAGTACCTTGCTTGCGCGAAAAGCGGTCCACAAACAAACATAGGCTTCCCCAGACAGGACCACTTTCATCTAAAGTGCCACGTGCTAACTGAACGCCGCCACCTGTCAGCCTTGATAAACATGAACATATAGGGGGACCAATATAGGTTCGGATCACTATCTCGTTGCTGGTGCTTCGAGCTCGAATAATAACATCGCCCAGGATCCCTTCTGACAATCAGGTGAGAGTTAACACTGAAGCCATCCACAGCACAACCCTCCGCAACACCTATAAGGGGGAACTGGATGCCGCAATAACCGCAGTCAACAGAGAGCCCGGAGAAGAAGCATCAACAAATTATCTTCATAATCACCTGAAGACCGTTATCATAAATACGGCCACAAACATACTTGGCCCCAGCCGCATAAGGAGTTGGAACGGCTGATTTGACGATGAATGTAAGTTAGCAACGAAACAGAAGAGTGCTGCATACGGAGTAATGTTGCAATCCATAGGACGTGGGCATGCGCGGAGACTTATCACGTACTCCGGCGAGCGGAGAAGCGAAAAGGAAGCCTGGAAGAACCAACAGGTCTGTGAATTTGAAAAGTACAGGGAGCAACCGCACCAGGTGCGCAAGTTTTACCAACAAGTCATGCTCATGCTCATCCTGCCGAGACAAAGAGGGAAGTCTGATTTGCGATAGAATGGACATATTGGAGCGATAGGTTGAGTATTTTGCTAAACTGCTGAGCAACCAGAACATCGGCGACTTGGAGTTCCCGCCAATTGAAGACGACGGACAAATACTACCACCACCAAGTATAGGAAAAACAGTCCGTGCAATTCATCGGCTTAAAAATCATAAGTCGCCAGGAATCGATGGAATTACAGTCGAATTGGTTAAATATGGAGGCAGTCAATTACACCAAGCGGTTCATCAACTTATGCTCAAAGTGTGGGACAGCGAATAAACGCCTAACGACTGACATTATCTGTCCCATACATGAAAAGGGAGATATCACGCAATGCAGCAATTATAGAAGTATCACGTTGCTGAGTACCATCTATAAGATATTCTCCGCTATCTTGCTAGGCCGGATAGCCCCATACGCCCAGAACATCATTGGCCCATACCAAAGAGGCCTCACTCCAGGAAAATCACCAACGGATCAGATTGTCTCTCTGCGGCAAGCGATGGGAAAACTGTTGGAGTATGGCCCTCAGTTGCACCATCTTTTCGTCGACTTTAAAGCCCCCTATGATAGCATAACCAGGGTAAAACTGTATACGGCCATGAGAGAATTAGGTATCCCGGCAAAATTAATAAACTGAGTAGGCTAATCCTGACCAATGTGCGAGGCCAGATAAAAGCAGCAGGATTACTTTCAAGACCATTCGACATCAACAACGGTCTACGAGAAGGGGATGTCCTATCGTGCGTCTTCCTGACACAAGCTGCCTTCATTCAGATTGAGCAGGCGCCACGAGATGTCGGGCTGCAGATTAATCAAGGCAGGACAAAATATATGGTGGCAACGTCAGCTCCAAAAACATCAAATCGCACTGGTCAAACGGAAAGAATACAAAAAGGAAACTACAACTTTGAGACCATTGATAATTTCTCCTATCTAGGGTCACATCATCACAACCCATAACAGCTACGATGATGAAATCCGCGCACAGTTGTTGGCAATAAACAGAACCTCTTTCAGCTTCCAAAAACTGTTGCACTCGAAACATCTCATCATAGGGTCAAAGTTCTTACTGTAAAAGATATTGATCTTGCCAGTCCTTATGTATTCCTCGGACACTTAGTATTCTTAGCAAGAAAAATTGCGAACTTTTGGTCACATTCGACAGAAGGAGGAATGCTCCAAAGAATTTTTGGTCCCCTACATGCGGATGGACGATTCCACAGCCTCTATAACGATGAAATCTATGAACGATACCATGACCGTCAGTTTTTGGGTAAATTTCGACTCAATAGGTTGCGCTGGACGGGTCACCTAATCCGTATGGGTGAGGATGATGCAGCCCAGAAAGTCTGTAAGGGCAACATCGCTCAAAATATGACCGTCAAAATGTAACAGGGGTCGTTCTCAGAACCTATCCAACTGAAAGAAATCACAGTGGTGTATCTAAACGAAATCTAGGCCTCAAAATACATCCCATTGCATAAATCAAATGAATAGTAATATATTTCCATATTTTAGAACTTTAGCCAGAAAGGATAACTTTGGGAAATTTGAAGGAAATCCAACTATTCTTAAGAAAGTTATAGAAGGTAAAACGTTTACACTCTATGTGAATTCCCTGCATTCTAAAACATGTAAGATGTCATTATAACATATCATCATAGCGAAACATTTCGTTTTAGTTTTCTTATCATTTATATATCAATATCAATTACTCGTGACAGACATATGATATATTTATATGGATATGCTAATGAAGTTCTGCGCTAGTGCTTAATTCAGTTAAATATATTTGTACATTAACCTAGCGGCATTCAATATACATCTGTATGCTTTTGTGCACGAAGTAAATCGGAAATATAAGTACGATAAATTTATATAGGCGCATGTATGTATAGGTGCATATATGTATATGTACAGTATTCGGTTTTAAGCGGTGTTTGTTTGTTTAGGGTGAGCATAATATCTTTGTCTGTAATATGCACTTATATCTTGTAGTTTGAAAATATGAAGCTATATTTTTTTTAGCCATATTATAAATGGACAAATGTGCGAAAATTTTCACACATAATATTAATAAAAAACCTTTATACCCGAAGCACCAGCTTGCGGTATTCTGACTTGTTTATAATTTTTCAAACCCTGTTTGCTTCACGCTGAAGACCTTAAATGGTTTCCATGTTTTTTAACGTTTTTAGACTGTGCTTGTCTGCAATCCAAGTTGGACATTTATTATAAATGCACTGATGTTCTGCAAATAAGAACATAAACCGTCCTCAAAAGTGCGACTTTGTTATTAGTTACTCAGTCGTTCAAGTCCCTTGAACAATCGATTTCATCTCCCTATCTCGCTCTTATTCTCCCAATGTTTTGTGAGAGGGAAAAAATGAATTGAGCTTGGCAAATTTTCTGTGTTTTTTAACACATACTTGAAAGGTTCAAAAAAGTTGTTGTCTATTAAAACAATGGCATGAATGATACAAATCGAAATTATCGTCTGAAATAAAAAACATACCTGGACGCTTCAGGTATGAAAGCTTTGTGTATTTCTTATATAAAAATATTTGAGTGGACATTTGTCCCATTAGAACCTAGCACGTAATATATGCATATATTATGGAGAATACAATACATTCTTGGATTTGCACAGAATCGACAACTTCGACCTGGTATAGCTTTATTAGTAATAGTGCGATTTCCACCAAACGTGGCAGAATGATGCTTTATATCATAGCCTACATTACTGCTGCATTCGTGGTACTAGGATGAACTTAAGGGGGGTTTGCATTGCAGTCTTGAATTTGCAGAGAAGCGACAACTTTCACCTATTATAACTTTGCTATTAATAGTGCGATTTCTACCCAACTTGGCAGGATTATGGTCTATATTATAGTCTACTACTGCAAAATGCAATAAATTTAAGGGAGTTTTGCAGCCAATTGCTAAAAATTATAGTAATAATAGTATATTACTTTAGCTTTATTTGAATGGATATGAGGTTGGAGGGTATTTTGGAGCCTAGCCACCATATAGTGGCAATCTCCATATTTTTTCAGATTTTTCGGTTGGGTAGTTTCCGAAAATGAATCCGTTAAAGAAATGATCACTTCCATGAAAAAACTCACGTTGACTTAATAAAACAAGTCGGGAAACCGGAAGCTGGACGCTTCACGTACGAAAGGTTTTGTGTATTTCTTAGTACGTAGTACGTAATATATCCATATATTATGTAAGAGTATGTACTTTCGGGTGATATTGACATTCATAGTCTTCAATTTTCAAAGAAGCAACAACTTTGACCAATTATAACTTTGTTAGTAATAGTGCGATTTCTACCAGTAAGATCGGTAAGATCATGCTCTACATTATAGCCTACATCACTGCAAAATTTCGTGGTCCTACGATGAAGCTAAGGGGGGTTTTGAAGCGAATCACTAAAAATTATAGTAATATACTATACTTAATTATAGTAATATATTAGTACTAGTATTAACTTTATTTGAACAGATATCAGTGTGGAAGGTATTTCGGAGCTCACGCACCATATAGTGCCAGCCTCCTGATTTTTTCAGATTTTTCGGTTGGGTAGTTTCTGAGAATGTCCCCCTTAAAGAAATAGTCACTTTCAATCCCCCGCGCTCCCCACCTTTCCAACAAATGTCAAAACTAAGACCGGGTTTGAAAAGTACTAACCGAAACCTTTAATTTGATACCCCACACGACTATATTTGATGAAAACAAATTTTACACCCTCCTTTTGCATGTATGGGGACCCCTCTTAAATTCAACGTAACAGGATGTAACTCACTGTATGCGTGAGCGTTCACAGTTCCCACCTTTGTACCAAATTTAGTGCCAATTGCTATAACCGTCTCCGAGAAAAATGCGTGTGCGACAGACAGACAGTAAATCGATTTTAATAAAAAGGGCTAGGGAAAATTAGATTCTTCTTGATGGAATTTTAATATTTCACTCGAATGTCTATTATTCTCGTTAATTATGACATAAGCATTTTATTTGTATGCTTAGGATGCTGTTAATTAGCACGAAATTGATAAGTTTGAACTTCTATAACTTTGACACTACTGACTGCTCTCTATGCCAGTACAAAATTTAGTACACCTAGAATGAACTTAAGGGGAGTTTTTTAGTCAATTTCTAATAGTTGATAATATACTATTAGTACATTTATTTGAGCAGATACCGGAATGGGACATCTCTCGACGATTAGATTTCACCTAAGTGTTTTACACAAAACCTTAAAAAGGGCTGCAGATAAGTAGATTCTTCATAAATGCGACTTTGATATTTCACGCGAATGTCAATTATTCCGGTTAATTATGACGTCAGCATCTTATTTGCATGGCTTTGGAAGCAGTAAATTCGCGCGAAATTGATAAGTTTGAACTGCTATAACTTTGGCGTTAATAGCCAGATTTCCAATTTTCGAAATTTAGTACGTCTATAGGAAATGTTGTCCTCTATGCTGGTACAAAATTCAGATGCCCTAGAATGAATTTAAGGGGGTTTTCCAGTAAACTTCTAAAAAGTAGTAATATACTATTAGTAAGTTTATTTGAGCAGGTGTCGGAATGGGACATTTCATCTAAGCGCACCACCCTGATTTTTTTCAGATTTTTGAGATGGGTAGTTTCCGAAAATGAGCCCTGTCTCCCCTTAAGTGGGTACATTTTGACTGCTTACTCATGGACTTTGTAATTCACGCCGAAACTAATACCAGTACAAAGTAGAAATCGAGTCCTTTCATTTGATACCCTACACGACTATATCCGGTGAAAAAAATGTTTGAATCCCCCCCTTTGAAAGTATGGAGGGCCCCCCTTTAAACTCCACCTAAATTTATGTCACTCGCTGTATGCGTGGGATTTCATAGTTCCCATCTGTCCACTGAATTTCGTTCGGATCGGTTTTGGAGAAAAGTGCGTGTGACAGACAGACAGACAGACATTGAATCGATTTTAATAAGATTTTGTTTTGCACAAAACCTTAAAAAACTGTAAATTCTTTTTTCAACATTTTTTTTTTTAAATAGAAGATAATTTAGTATTGAAAAGAATAGGCTATAATTAATTCCAGAAGGTTCATCAGTTCTTCTCTAATTACGTCCCCAATCTCTCCGGTCCCCGGTCCACATATTTACCAAGCCTTAAGAAAAGTCTGAAGCACATGTGGACAGGGTGTTTGGCTTAGTTGCTAGCGCTTGTAGGCAATCTTGTGCCTACACCCACTCAAAAACCTCAAAAAACCGTCACAACGCAAACGTGTGGTTCCCGCTGGGTTGCGGCAAGCGGCAAACGTGTTGAGCCGAATCGCACGTCTGTGGGCAAGTTACGGTTGATCGATCGCGGCATCGCAAGCAAGATATCGTCCGTCAATGGACCGTAGTTCCGGATTTTTCCTTGCTTGTTTCTACAGTATTTCGGTCCAACGGTACGGCTATATCGATTATGAAGCACACTGATTCTTCCTTGAAAAACAGAGTTAGATCGGCTCTATTGTGATTAATCCTGTGGTTGGCGGCAATAGTGTGATTCCATAGTATTATAGTTTGACTCGATCATTCTCCAAGATTCCCTGCGGGGTATACTATACTAAGGATGGTAGGTTGTCATTGAGTTATACTTCAACGCAAGGTTTTGATGGAGAATCTTGCAGATGGAGTTATGACAGCTGGTGTATTCTGTACTGCCCAATGAGGTGATTCATTGGGCTTGACCGGGAAGTGTGTAACCGAGATTGTGATAGAAAGTGCAAGCTTTGTATAATATTAGAATATGCGGAACATACTTGGCGGTCACTATTGTGTTGTGGAATGCTGAGTGTTTGCATAACAGCACTGACCTCTTAAACATGTTTTGAGGTAATCCTGGGGCGGCAAATAAGAATAGGAAAGTAGGTTCAGGTAGGTCTAGAATAAGCATAAAGAAATGTTAGAGTTAGTCGATATTAAAAATCGAACCCGCGAAGTCGGTAAAGCGCAAGTAAAGTAAATGAGAAAATATGTGTAATAAAGTTAATTAAGAAACGAAAATAAAGACTTTTGGTGATTATAGAAAGTGGAGGTCGCGACATTTGGCGCAACCAGTATTAGGTAAGTGTTTTCATATTCCTTATTTTAAATAAATTATATGTTAGAATAATTAAGTGAATCCTGCGTGGGGAAGTTAGTGTGCCGTTAAATTTAGTGTGGTGTTAAATTTATTGTGGCGTTGAATTGTTGCACGCAGGTTATTGTGCCGTTGTGAAGTCTTAAGGGTGGGACATTTAGTCCCTCCCTTAAGTCAACGTATTGTCAATAGAGGCACTTGCTCTTTCTCAATCGCTGCAAGTTCAGAAAGGTTTGTGGGCGGACACTATTGCTCAGCTGAAAAAGGCTCAGGCAGACACAATCAAAAGTCTTTTCCTTTTTGCGGAGCAAATAGAAACCGAATTAAGGGCTCGGGGGAGCAAGTAAAGATAAAGAGTAACACTCTTAGTGCGGTGCACAAAGGGATAAAGACGTGGAACAGTTAAGCAAGATAGTGAGCGAACTAAAGCGGCAATTAAGGGAAGCAGAAGAGTGCAACGTAGAATTGAAAAAGCAGCTAGATAGAAAAAGCGTGTAGGTGTTCGCGGAAGTAAGAAATTGAATAAATATGAAAGGAGGAAAAGTGTCAGTGGCGTGAGTGGAATAGGAAGTGCTGGTGTCACTTCATCGAAAACGCGCGCAAGTGAGGTACAGGCTAGGTTCAGAAGCGAAATTACCAAAATGGCTCCGGTAGGGAACGATATCTATGATAGGGTCATGGATATGGTGATAAAGTTTGTTCCTCCTTTTTCGGGGAAAAGATCACCCTTCCTCGTTTCGGAGCTATCTAAATTTTTAGACTGCATGACGGAGCTTTATGAGCAATCACCAGAGGAGCAAAATGTTTTTCTGTTTAGTTGCATCAAATACAGGCTGACAGGGTATGCGTACTATTTGATATCCACGGCGGACTGTAAAACAATCAGAGATTTGGAATTGACTCTGAGCAATGCGTATGTCCCAAAGAGATCATTAGATGAGCTTCGAGATGAACTTAGAACGTGCAGACAGCAGCCCGGAGAGGAACTGGAGGAATATGCGCAGCGGGTTAGTTTATTGCTAAGACGGACGCAGGATGCCATTAGCGTGAAGTATCCTGGCGATGACGAAGGTCTTTAAAAAGAGTTTGAGCGCAATTGTATCGGTGCTTTTAAGATAGGTGTATTGAATGATGGTACAAGAGGGCATCTGGTGGGTAGAAGTTTCACAACATTGGAACAAGCTAAAGCAAATGCCATTTGTTAGAGGACGACTGCCGAAGGCGTTCAGGTAATTCGCGTTTCAGTGATCGCCCCTTTGGACAGTTTCCGGGAAGTAGCTTTGAGGATACCAGCAGGGTTCCTTTCGGGAGTATGTCATATACGACCGGGGGAACTACAAGCCACCTTTGGGATCTGCACAGTACCCGCCGGTCTCTAATAATGCCACAATAACAATTCTTCCTGCACAACTGGACAGGATCCCCGACAATGTCCTTCGTCGATTTCAGGACCGCCTCTTGACAGGAAATGGAAAAATGTACATTGTTTCAATTGTGGGAAATTCGGGCACCGGGCAAGGGAGTGTAGAATGAGACATGTTGAGCCTTTTTACGTTCACTGCCGGAGGTATGGACATACCTCGGGACAATGCTCTCGACAGAAATCTCCCCGGTCGTCCCAGCAGAGTCGACATAGCGTAAACTTTGTGGGATTACAGGATGATGCGAGGGTGCCACATGTTAGCGAGCAGGGATTGCTACAGTATTGCGACTTTTGCGCTACGCGGGATCACGACCCTACGAATTGCTTGCGCAAGTACCTGGCGGAACAGAGTCAATCAAAAACGAGTAGAAGCCGTCCTTGGGGGTGATGAGACGAAGAGTGAGGCACAGGAAGGGGAACTTTCAGAAGTTGAAGTGGGCTGTGATGGAGTGATTGAAGTCCTCGTTGATATAGGAATTAGAACAAAACTATTATTACTTGTAGACGCAGGGGCGGCGTGTAACATAATAAAAAGTTCAGTAGTGAGGAAAGAAGTAGTTTTAGATAAAACCGAATAAATTAGGATTAGTGGGCTGTTTGGGGAAGAAAGGAAAATACCTGCCAGATGTAAAGGTCGGTTGAAACTGGGTTCGGAATGGCACAATTGTGATTTTAATGTAGTTGAGAACCAGGAGTCACTCTTATATGATGGAATTTTGAGGAGGGACTTTTTGCAGGGGCGCGCCATCATTGATTGTATTTCAGGAATTTTAGCGGTATCCAGAAAGGCTTACGGGCAGGTTAATAAGCATCGTGGATTACGTGGTTCGGAAGATACAGCTTTAGAGGGCGGAAAAAAGCAGCAACAGCATAGCGTCGGAGTTTGAAAACTGGGAAGATTCCACACGAGGGGAAGCAGAGCTAGAGAATATTAGGGTAGGTCCTAGGGAGGAAAGGATCGTTGAGTTACCCGTAGAGTTTGAAGAGACCCAAATTTGTCTTCGTCACGAAGTAGTGCCGGGTGTATTTATAAGTAATGCCATAGTGAAATCTCGAAATGGGAAGGTTTTCGTTGAGCTCATCAACGTGAATGAAAGGGAAGTGAAGCTTAGGAACCTTAGACCGCAGGCTCATTGGGATGAATGTAATCGGCAGATAAATAAACTTTTGGAGGACGATATAATTGAGTCAAGCGATAGTCCGTACAACTCCCCATTCATTCTGGTACCGAAGAAGCAGCGGGGAAAAAACTTTTCGCCTATGTGTAGATTTCCGTGACCTTAACATAAAGTAGTACCTATGTCATATCTATTGCCACGGATTGAGGATATCTTGGATGAACTTGGGAACTCAAGATACTTTTCTACACTTGATTTGGCGGAAGGGTAGAACCAAATGCTTGCCGATCAGGAGCGTAGGTGTAAAACTGCATTCAGTTTCTTATACCAACACCTGCAGTTTAAGAGGGTACCTTTTGGTATTAAAACTGCTCCTGCATTTTCCAGTCTTCACTGAACCAGGTTTTGTCATCTGGATCTGGATGCTGTAGTCGCGTTTGCCCAAAAACCTGGACGAGCATAACCGAAAATTGAGGGAGATATTTCAACGATTCCGTGAAGTTAGTTCGAAGTCAGCGAAGTGTGAGTTTCTGCGAAAGGAGGTAGCTTACTTGGGGCACGTTTGCTCAGAAGATGGAACTAGACCCGAACCCCAAACTAACAGAGAAAGTCAGGGATTTCCCGCGGCCTAAAACCCTCAAGCAGATAAAATTATTCCTTGGGTTGGCCAATTACTACAGAAGATTTGTACCCAGTTTTGCGTATATTGCGGCACCTATTAATCGCCTGGTGAGGCAAAATGTGAAGTTCGAATGGGATGAAGGGTGCGAGAAGGCTTCTAAGAGGTTGAAGAAAGAACTAGTCCCGTCGCTCGTCTTGGCGTATCGGCAATTCGATAAGGAATTTACATTGGTGACAGATGCTAGTGGAGAAGCTCTGGGTGCGGTACTGGAACAGGAGGGACGGCCAGTGGGGTATGCGAGTCGTATGCTGAACCCAGCGGAGAGGAATTACTCAACTTCCGAGCGAGAACTTTTGGCACTGACATGGGCGACAAAAAATTACCGTTGTTACCTCCTGGGGAGGCCATTTAAAATGTTCCCGGATCACAAGCCGTTGGAGGGAATGCTAAAGGCTAGAGACAGCAGAAGTTGTCTGAGTATGATTACGAACTGTTATATAGGCCGGGCCGTAAGATGGGGAATGCAGATGCTTTGAGTAGGGTGGTACACCGAGAAGCCTCAGCAGAGCCGGGGTCTGATTGCTTAGTGGTAACGCGATCAAGAGAACAGGTGCAAGCAGAAGGTGAAAGTCTCACTAATAAGGAGGAGTTGGGACGGCCTGCGGTCCGAGAGAGGCAAGACGTGCAAGAAATAAGGAGTCCAGAAGAAGTACGGCTAATCCTTAGAGACTATCATGACTATCGGGGGCCACTTTGGGGCCAGCAAAACTTTCGCTAGAGTCAGAAAGTTTTTCAGGTGGAAGGGGATGGAAAAAAAATGTCCAGCGACATGTGGCCAAGTGTCTCAAATGGCAGAAGAACAAGAATCATCGTCAAACGAGGATGCCGTTGGTGGTTACTTCGGTGTCGGACAGGCTTTTTGATAAGATATATATCGATTTGGTGGGACCGTTGCTGAGACCCCGAGGGGTCACAAGTACATTCTGTCGATGGTGGATGACTTGACAAGGTTTGTGGATTTCGCTGCACTGCTGACCAGGAAGCTAATACAGGGGCCAGGGTGTTGTTTAATGAAATAATTAGTCGCTATTCTTTACCACGGTCCATTGTGACGGATCAAGGGGCAAATTTCACAGGTGAGGTCTTCAAGCCTTTATGTAAACTTTTGAATGTGAAAAAGTTGCAAACGACGGCATATCATCCGCAGTCTAATGCTGTAGAAAGGCAAAATTCGACCTTGGGGAGCTATTTGAGATGTTTCGTGGATGATACACCTGGAGATTGGGACGAATACCTCAGGACGGCGGCTCACGCATACAATAACACGCCTCACTCTGGAACGGGGCTGTGTCCGATGGAAACTCTTTTCGGATTTGTATCAAATATACCGAGTAGCCTCAAGAGAACCTTTGAGCCGGTTTACAATGACCAACTGTACCATAAGCAGCTTCGTAGGAAACTGCAAGTTGCTTTCAAGCATGTGAAAGAAAATTTGATGAACGCTAAGGGGGTATCTAAGAGGGGGTACGATAGGAATATGATTTCTATTCAGGTACACATTGGTGATAGTGTCCTACTGAGGGATACGCGAAAATCTATTAAGCAACGTCCATTCTCCTGAAAATATATCCATTCTAGTGAATGGGAAGTTGCGAAGAGTTCACGTGAACAGAGTGAGAATTTTTAATGCCTAGGAAGTCAAATGAATAATATGGTTTTCTTGACTAGGCCAACGAGTAACTGTGACATGCGAATTTTCAATGTCGCGACGGAAGTTTCACAACAGTAGGAAACCAAACTATCGGCGGAACCAAGAAATCTCGCTGTTAAGACCATCGTGTCTGCGAGCAAGGAGGCTTTGCCAAAGGACAAGAGGGAAGCCAGAACATCGGCAGTCAGAGAAGGAGTACCGTGATGCTCGAAGTAGCCTTAAGAAGGCTATACGGGAAATTTAGCAGAATTGCTACAAGGATTTGTGTCTTCTGACAAAGACGAACCGGTGGGCGCTGCTTATAAGATTGTAATGAAAAGCGTCAAAATTGATATCATCATAATCCTTTTCCCACAACAGGAAGAAAGTGGGACTCAGGACGTTTTCTCAATCCCCGGGGTGGCGAGAGGTGGAATTACTAGAGATCTGTGGACGAATTGGGGACAATAATGCTCTGGGATTGGACGGGATTCTGAACAAAGCCCTGAAGTTGGCTGGTGAGTGTAGTGGATGGATTACCACCCAGTGGAAAATGCAGAGGTTGGCTCTGTTTGTGAAGTCCCGAAAACCACCTAGAGGACCCTCTTCATATCAACCTATCTGTTTTTTAGACACTTTGAGAAAGATCTTGGAGAGGGTGATGTACAACAAGCTTGTTGTTCGTCGAGCTAGTCTGTCAGACCGGCAGTATTGATTTGGCCACTGGTAACCGCTGGAATGCCTTTAACTCGGCCAACTGGAGTTGGACTAAGGGTACCCTGCCGAAACTGGGTGCTCCTGGTTACTTAGCTCGGATAACTGAGGACTAACTCTCGGAGATACTTCTTTGGTACGAAATAGATGACGGGCCGAAGGAATATGTTGCGAGAGCTGGCGCTTCGCAAAGCCCCGTATTGAGGCCCCTGTTGAGGGACATAATGTATGACAGTGCTCGCCTGCGCATACCAAAGGAGGCAACATTGATTGGTTTTGCCGACGACCTGGCGGTGGCAGCAGTGGCGAAACACCCCCAGGACGTGGAACTGTATGGAAGTGAAACAATTCATGCCATCAAAGCATGACTCCAAACAGTGAAGCTGGACTTTGGGGAATATAAGTCGGAGGCGGTAGTTATTACCAATGGCAGGAAAAACAATACTGGCAAAATCTGGGTTAGTAATCGTTCGTCGTTTCAAAATTTACCATTAGAAACCAGCTTCAAAAACCATGCGTGCGAAAAGGCAGAAAAGGTTAGCCCATCTCTAGCGAGGATGATGCCTAATATTGGGGGGCCGAAATCTAGTCCCCGGCTGTTTATCGCAGGAGTAATGAAATATAGGACGATATTTGCTAAGGCAGCAAATGAGGCACATTGTCTCTAGCGGAGAAGGAGGCCAAATCCGGCCGGAGTGACTGCGGGTTTCCGAAAAGCCACTAGGAAAGAGATGTACAGGAGATGGCAGGAACAGTGGGATAATTTCGAAAAAAAGATGGAGCCATTCACTGATCCCATGCGATCCCCCCAGCGAAAATCCGGCCGGAGTGACTGCGGGTTTCCGAAAAGCCACTAGGAAAGAGATGTACAGGAGATGGCAGGAACAGTGGGATAATTTCGAAAAAAAGATGGAGCCATTCACTGATCCCATGAAAAATGGGTCTAGTGAAAATGCGGAGAATTGAATTACCACCCAACACAGTTCCTTACGGGACACGGTGGATACAGGAAGTACTTGCATCCTTTCAGATTGGATGAGACCCCAGACTGTCCTCAATGCGCCGCTATATCCGAGGACCCGGAGCATAGTTTGTTCCATTGTCCGAGATTCGCGATTGAAAGAGGGAGGTGAAACGCCGCCCTCAACGCAGTTATCGCAGCTTCGTGGAGGAGATGTTAAGATCCACAGCAAATTGGAGTGCGATTAACACAACAGTAACTGCGATATAGGAAAAGTAGCAAGAACCGGATCGAATCCGAAAAGCGCGACGGAAGCGTTGTTGTGCTGGTGTAAACCAGAACCCTTCTCGCGAAGTAATACTTCACGGTCGTCCCACAGGGATATGAGCCGAGAAGTGGGGATGGTTTTAGTGGGCAAGATTCCCACACTGCTGCAACCTGGCACAGCGTCATTTTAAGATTTCCATCTCCACCCATAAAATATATATATATATATGTGTGTGTGCATTGCAAATAACCCCTCACGATACGCTTATATATGATCCGAAATGGGATATGAGCTCCGTTGTTTGTAATTTGTAAGCAAACCCTGTTGGCTACAAGCCGAAATGGCGAATTGGGATGCGCACAAATGTGTATGGTTATATGAGGTTAAACTATTATAAGTTGCAAACATAGAGCTGCATGTGTCCATGTGCATGTCATGGGTTGCGAATAATGACATAATCCAACAGGTCAGCTGCGAATATCGCAAGTTAATCATGTAAATAAGTAGCCACGAACAAGTACAATATTTTTCTTACCAATCCTTCCTTTTTGAGGGAGAAAACCTGCTTAAAAAAATCGTTAACCGGGATGAAGGACGCATCTATCGGATGAATTCCAATGACGTTACGCTGTATTTCAGTGATTCCTCTCCAAATGCTTTCCCTGCCTTTCGAGGTAACCGTGGGCCTTGCAATATTAGGGTCCTGTTGCAAGATTGACTGCTTTCACATTACTTGTGGGAACAAATTGAAGATAATAACAGACAAGGACGATACCCAATACAGTTGAGAGTCGTTCAGCGGCATCAGAGCGGCTTTCCGCCCTTGGATGTTTTAGTGGTTATGCCATTAACCACCAAGGACGGAACACCTAAACGTCGTATAGTTAGGACGAACCAGCTGAACGAATTAATCGTCCACGCGTATTACAGTTTTATGGGTTTAGAACCAAACCCGACGGGGTATAGACACTGATTCTTTAATGCATTTATAACCCATTTCGCGGAACTAAGTCATGCTCTGCACCCGAACGTCGTTAATCAGTACCGGCTTATAGTGAAAAACAACTATAGTGAAAACCAACTAGCCGACAATTTTTCCAGAAGTTTCACTTAAGCTCGGTGTGGAGTTGTTACTTTGCCGGAATAATCAAAGGAGCAACTGAAATACTCCACCTGTAAAACTCTCCATGAACCAAACAGTCAGGAGAAACTTAGTAAATGGGGATGTCGACCGATTCCGGATGGCTTAAGTAGTTAGAGTGCTAGCATGTCGTAGCGGAAAGTCGCGGTTCAAGTCTCACTGATGGCAGAGAGATTTGTTGCCGTTACTGGATGTCGGATACCTGTCGACTCTGCTGCGAATGAGTACCTGAATCAAATCAAGGTAATAATCTCAGGCGAGTGCAATGTTGAGCACATTGTCTCCTATAGTGTACTCTAATGTACCGTTATGGTTTTAAATGAAGTGCCCTAACAGACATCAAGGCCCTGATCCACTATGGATTGCTGCACCAGAAAATATCATTATTAACCGCATTCCGCAGAATTTGCTATTTTTCTAGACGGTAGGCTAAAAATCTAAATCTAAAATTTACTTCGACAATATAATATAATATATATAGTGCGGATAGCCGAGTGGTTAGAGCACAAGGCTATCATACGGAAGGTCGCGGTTCAAATCTCACTGGTGGCAGTGGAATTTGAATCGTGATTTGACGTCGGATACCAGTCGACTCAGCTGTAAATGAGTACCTGAGTAAAATCAGGATAATAATCTCGGGCGAGCGCAATGCTGACCACATTGCCTCCTGCAGTGTACCGTTAAGGTCTTGAATGAAGTGGTCTAACACACTTCAAGGCCCTGATCCAATTGGATTTTGCGCCAAAGATTATTATATATATATAATATAACATCATTATTACCATTGACAGAATTTCTGGCTAATCGTTTGGATAGCGAGATTACTGCAACTTAGTTATAGTTATTCGTCTCAACAATCTACACCATGGAACGAGTAATACATTTATGCGAAGGAGGATTTTACGGCTCTGGATGTTTCGACTCAACAAAAGAGAGAAAGGAAATTGGTCCCGTCAGGCAGGCACATCTTGGAAATCCAAAGGGTGCACAGATGTCTTGCGGACATTATGGGAAACTACCACCTCATCGTGCCAATCGCAGAAATCCTCGAGATGCTGAAAAGAACAGCTTCTAATCGATATAGTAGTGTAAAGCAGGCTGTCCATCAGAAACAAAATATCTCAACAGCCTACATTGATTATAAACCAGCGTTTGACTCCGTAATCAACCCGAACGCCGTTCTTCTTCTGAGAATATTGTTGAAGAATTTGAGCATGAAGTTATCGGTGTCCTCACAAACATCAGAAGAGATACCAATCAGGCGTGGCATCTTCCAAGGCGATTATATAAACCCACTGTGATTTTGTTTGGCTTTTAATCCGTTACCCCATCTCCTGCATAAAAATAACTACCGGCTTCAAGTTAAACATGGCATATCGTCGAAATGTACATTGAGTCAAATAATGTACATTGACGACATCAAATTGTATGCCAAAGACGAAAACCAACTGCGCTTCTTGCTGGACATCACCATCCAGTTCAGCAGGGATATCGATATGCAATTGGGTTTGGGAAAATGTCTGAAAATAATTGTTTGGAGAAAACACACCACACACCTTGAAAGTATCGATTTGGACGATGTCAACCAATATCTCGGCATATTACAAGCAACAACACTTGCTGTAGAAATGATTAAATCTAAATTGCTGCAGAATCTTTTCCTGAAAGAAGAGCTGCTCGGGAAAGATAAAATCATAGCAACCAACACCTTTGCCATTCCCGTACTCCTATACAACTTCGGGTTAATACAGTGGAGTAATATTGATTTAGAATCTGTCACAGGCGTGTAAGGGTAGTTCTTCCAAATGAGAACATGAATAATAGAGCTGCCGAAAAATGAAGACCCACGTCATCAGGGAGTTGCACTATAATCAAGTGCATTCTCTTCTTTAGTTTCTCTATGAGAAAAATTTTCTAGCCAAATACATTAGGCTATTGTCACGGCAGATAATAAACAATTTGAACTTGAGAAGCAGAATGGGATCCCTTGTCGAATATTACTTCAGTCCATCAGAAAAACGAAACATGGAAAGAGAAACCCATTCGCGGAGGTCATATAAAGAATATGTTGTTGCCAGGCTTGACATCGAGGCCTCCAACAAATGATTGACTAATGGTGCACTATTCTATAAGGCCGAGTCCCCACTTCAATTCAGGATGCTTTAGTCTCAACAAAAAATTATAAACGATACATTCTTCAAGACTCCTCAATCACAAACTCCACTTGTAGTTTATGCCATTGTGAAGAGGAGACCATCCAGTACATAACATCTGCAAGCAGGATGCTGAGCAGCATCGAATATACCAGCCGTCATAACTCCGTCTGCAAGTTTCTCCATCAAAACCTTGCGTTGAAGTATAATTTAGTGGCAACGTACCATCCTTACTATAGTATACTCCGCAGAGAATCTTGGAGAATGATCGAGTCAAACTATTATGGAATCACACTATTGCCGCCAACTACAGGATTAATCACAATAGAGCCGATCTAACTCTGTTTTTCAAGGGAGAATCAGTGTGCTTCATAATCGATGTAGCCGTACCGTTGGACCGAAATACTGTAGAAAAACAGCAAGAAAAAATCCGGAACTACGGCCCTTTGGCGGACGATATGAAGCAGACTTATAGACTACAAAAGATGGAAGTAGTAGTCCTAGTCATAGTTTCAGCAACGGAACTAGTCCCACAAAATTTACATAAAGCGCTGAAAACGATCCATCTAAATGCCTGATTATGGATGAAAAAGCTGTAATCCTGGCATATAACAAAGAGCCCTATCCGATAAAATTCTGGCCTAGTGCTCTCTACTCCAGATTAGCACCGTTTTTCGATTTAACATTATATGTCTCTGCCTCTGTGTAGTCGAAAACCGCCGCATCACTGCTTGTAGTGTTTCCAGCAATCGGGGATGTAGCAATAAATTTCCCATGGTCTAAACACTTTACATTGAAACACATCATCGCTATGATGCGAATGTTTGGGTG
Organism: Hermetia illucens; assembly: GCF_905115235.1. Taxonomy (NCBI): domain Eukaryota; kingdom Metazoa; phylum Arthropoda; class Insecta; order Diptera; family Stratiomyidae; genus Hermetia; species Hermetia illucens. The sequence continues at coordinate 72,744,597 of NC_051852.1, forward strand.
TTGCCTTCAACCCATCCTAAATTTGATCGCCTCTCGGTCCGGTTGTACATCTTTACTAGAAAGCAATTGATCGCTCAACTCCATAAACCTATGAGGTTAATCTACATTTGCTAAAAGCGGTTGGTGGTCATAAGGAAATCGCAAAAAACGGATTCCACTGTATACGTATAAGTGGTCAGGGCGATGAGTTGCGTAAAATACATAAGTGAAAATAAAATAACAGCGGGGGCTGCTTTTACAAATACCAAAGTTTTGTAAAAAAAATGTTTGTTACTACGAGGTTCCCGCTGTAGCTGCCGCGCGTGAGTTTAGACGAATTCTGACAACAGCGCCTTTATCGGTGGTTCCCCCGATCCCCATCACCATCGATCCCAACGATAATCGCCAGCCTGCGACGGCCAGCACCGGCCTCACAGCCATCCGCATTGGTGTCTATCATCGCCGTCACCGTCAGGTGCAAAATTCGTGCGGTCATCCGATTTTTGCACGCAAAAAAGCTATTACCCATAGATATATATCGCCAGTTAAGTGGAATGTATGGGAAACGTATATAAGCATTCAACATGTCCGCAAATTGTGTAGAGAGTTCGCTAATGACCACACGGATATAAACGATGAACAACGCACGTGTAAAAGAAAACCTTATTAAAATCGGTTTAATGTCTGTCTGTCTGTCCGCCAGTCCGTCAAACGTATTTTTCTCGGAGACGTTTATAGCGATTAACACCATTAACAACATTTTGTGGAAAGGTGGGAACTGTGAACGTTCAAGCATATAGTGAGTTACATCCTTTTACGTCGAATTTAAGGGGGGTCCCAATACATCCAAAAGGGAGGTGTAAGTTTTTTTCACCAAATATAGTCATGTGGGGTATCAGATGAAAGGTCTCGATTAGTACTTTCCGAAGCTGGTCTTAAGTTTCACATTTGTTGGAAAGGTGAAGAGGGCGAGGGGTCGAAAGTGATCATTTGTTCAACGGGCCCATTCTCAGAAGCTACCCAACCGAAAAATTTGAAAAAATCACGAAGCTGCCTCTATAGGGTGTTTAGGCCAAAAAAACTCTCTACATCGATATCTGCTCAAATTAAGTTATAAAAGTATATTACTATATTTTTGGAGAAATTGAGTAAAAAAAGTTCGAAATTCCAATGTAAATTAAATATCAATATCAAAGTAAAGTAGCACAAGGCTGTCGCACGGAAGGTCGCGGCTCAAATCTCGCTGGCGGCAGTGGGATTTGTATCGTGATTTGATGTCGGATACCAGTCGACTCAGCTGTGAATGAGTACCTGAGTCAAATCAGGGTAATAATCTCGGGCGAGCGTAATGCTGACCACATTGCCTCCTACAGTGTTCTGTAGTGTACCGTTACGGCCTTGAATGAAGTGCTCTAACACTGATATTGGGTGAAACGTAGCGTAGCATGCCTCAAAAACTGAAGCAGGTCTCGTTCTCACACCTTATGCAACCAAAAAATTTGAAAAAAAAAAAAAAAATCACAGTGTTGCATCTCTAGGAAATTTAGACCTATATCCGGTTTCGATATCTGCACACATCAAGTTAGTAATAGTATATTTCCATATTTTAGAAATTTACCCGGCAACCTCCCTTAAGTTCACCCTATAAGATCGAAGTGATATAAGGGATAACATAAGGCATAATTTGGTGAAGCTTGAAGAAAATCCAAGTATTATTAACAAGGTTATAGAGGGTGAAGCTTTGATATTTGATGCTATAAATATGTAAGAATATGTTTAATTTGTAGCTATATACGAATCGAAAAATGTGCATAGAAATTTCTCGAATAACATGAACACAAAACCTTTATACCCGAAGCGCGAGCTTCCGGTATTCCCACTTGTTTTAATTTGCTTTTGGTAGAACCTCAGTTGTTTATTTACGCTTGTACTTTCTACTTCAATGTTATGTTTTGAAAATGTATTTCTTATTTTGTACGTTCACGATGAGAAACATGAATACAATGATAGCAAGGCAGATGGTGGAGCAGAGACCTACTGTAACGATGGATAATGTGGATATTATAAAGGAGGTAAGAAAAACACACCTTTTGGATGCAGCGGAAAGAATACACATCAACTGCGCAACGAGCTTCGTAAAAAAGGTATGCAAACAAGAAAGCAGCAGGTAATAAATAATAGAGGAAAAACCGAAAGGATGGGCAAAATGGAAAACAATTATATAGTAATTAATACACTTAAAAGAAGAGCACCATCTGACTGGCAAGAAAGTACCACTGTTCCAATATGGAAAAAAAAGATAGTCCAGCAGAATGTTCAAATTACCGTCCGATCCGGTTACGTTCCCATATCATGAAGGTTTTTGAACGCATTCTTGACAACCGTATTCGCGAAGTCGTTGAAATAACCGTGAATCAAGCCGGATTTGTCAAGAACTGCGGAACTAACATATTGACGCAATACACGTTGAGCGGTTACTCTTGGAGAAACACCGTGAGAAGCATCGCCCTCTTTACATTGCCTTTCTGGATCTAGAGAAAGCGTTTGACCGTGTACCACACGAACTCATCTGGTGTGCTTTACGACAACACTTCGTGTCAGAAGAACTCGTGCGCTGGGTTCAATTGCTCTACCACCATCCGAAAAGTAAAGTTCGAAGTATGGCGGGTGTATCAAAACCGCTTCGTGTCTCTGTTGGTCTTCATCAAGGAAGCGCCCTCTCACCACTCCTCTTTGTTCTTGTTATGGACACCGTCACACGGGGTATCCAACGTCCAGCGCCCTACACACTGCTTTATGCAGATGATGTTTTCCTAGCATCTAATAGCAAAAATGATCTCGAGCAACTTGTCCAAAAATGGAATGATCGCCTTATGCAACACGGTCTCAGATTGAATTTAAACAAAACTGAATTTTTGACGACCGATCCCCATGAAACAGGCACAATCACTGTCAGCGGCAGTGATCTGCCTAGAACTGAGCGATTTAAATACCTCGGGTCAATGCTATCAGCCAATGGAGAACTGCGTTATGAAATTGCTTCACGCATTAACGCAACCTGGATGAAGTTGCGTTCCACAACTGGTGTTCTTTATGATCGACGTATCAATGAACGTCTCAAATCTAAAATTTACCGCAATGTTGTCCGTTCAGTCGCTCTCTATGGTTCTGAGTGTTGGCCGACTATAAAAGACAATGAACGGCGTCTTGTGGTATTGGAGACGAAGATGCTACGTTGGACTAGTGGCGTCACACGTTTAGATCACATCCGAAATGAGGATATCCGCAATCGTTATGGGGTTGCACCGATCGTGGAAAAGTTGCGAAAGAGGCGTCTTCGATGGTATGGTCACGCAATTCGTGCAAACGAGAATTCACTTGCCAAGATTGGTCTGAACATCGACGTCGATGGTAAACGACCAAAAGGCAGACCTAAGCAACGGTGGCTTGATACTCTATTCTGTTAAGGGAAAGTCGATTTGAAAGCCTCGAGATTGCACCCAGATCAGGCATTCGATAGAGCCAAATGGCGAAGCCGATCACGACGAGCCGACCCCGCTTGTGAACGGGACAAAGGTTGAAGAAAAAGAAGAAGAATAGACTTAAAAATGACTGGATAAATAGGCGTAGTTTAAGACAGATCAATTAATTAGGTATTAGCACTGATGAAGAAGCCACATGTTCCCTGAAACAATTGTATGCTAAAGAAAATAAGAAATGTACAGAATAAGGGGAGAAACCTAGTTCTTTTTGGACATAAATTTCAACTTATCCCCTTGATGTTTTTCAGGTTTTTGGGTTCACTCACCGATTTTGCAATGTACGTCAAAACTAAGATTTGCTTGGGGATTTACATTAGGTGAAGAAAAATTTGCTTTGCATGGATAGGGAGAAAAGAAATTTAAGCCATTCATTGTATTCGTGGGATTTCATAGTTCCCATGTCTACGAAATTTTGTTTGAATCGTTGGAACCATTTTGGAGAAAAGTGCATGTAACAGACAGTAAACCGATAACAATAAGTGTGTCACGTAAAACCCGAAAAACTGCAAATCGATATGTTATTTCATTTCGAGGAAATCACAATTTTTAAAAAAACACTACTAATTACGCTCTGAGATTGAAAAATATCCCTTAACGTATTTTTCTCAGAACATGATTTTTGAAAAAAGGACATAGCACTATTCCAAGTTTTATTCTATTTAATCCAAATTTTGATCATATTTTTAAAATGATCCTCACAAGGAATACACATAAGGGATTTTAAATAAGTTAAATGTGGCATTATTATTTTAGGATTATTTTATTTACTTTAAGCTATGAACCGTAACATAATCTAATATTATTGTACAGCGGCTTTTCGTTCCAGTGAATAAAATATTGGAAAATGTTTCAGATCACTCTGCCGGGCGTCACTCTCTGAATTTTCAGGAGCTCCAAATTAACAAATTAAGCACTCAATTCAGTCGATCCCTCAAAATTAACTTTTTACCTACTTTGGATTCTGGCAATGGAAGTTTGTCTTTAATAAGCATAAACTCCAATAATATTTACATCAGAAAATAATATCAAGAGATATAATAATACTATAAACAAGTAGCGGTGCGAGGAAAAAAAGTATTTTGCTTACCTTTTACCGTATTCGCAGGCACCGAAAGTGCAGCAAATATCCATAAGATCATTTTCAATTCCATAGTGCAATGCGTTGAGGGAGATGAAGATGCAAGGGCGAATCTGTAATTAAATTCAATTGCACATGGAGTACACAGATGGAAGCAACTCCATTGGATTCTTTGTAATTATCAATTAAAAACCATCATTTAAGGCAATAAATTAGAGATCGTTAAATCATGTTTCACGGATGATGGACACAATGGAGGGAACACGTTTCCGCGCGTATATTTTGGGCGTACACATTCGTTGTTAGACACAACTTTCGAGGAGCTGAGGGGGAGCAGAATGTATCTCTTCTCAGCCACTTTTCACCAAACATTCACTAATAAACACAACCGTAGGCGCGAAAGGCGGAAATCGGAGAGCAGCCGGGCAAAGCGCAACGATTTCATTTCCGTGTCGCATTGAAGGAGAAGCGCACCATGTTCAGGATCGCATGTGTGGGGTGAGTGCGGAGGAGATTATTTATGACTCGCGGGACACAAGGGTGTCATGATCGCATGAAACTGTTGCTACCATACAGGCTCGGATTATATGTGACGATATCCCTACACATCAGCGGCTGTTTTTCTTTAATATTTGTTGCCTCCGTATTGCCGTGCTTCATATTTATTTATAACGCAACTGCTGGAACTCATCTTACGCTCCCATGTCTTCCTAAACTCGATGCGCAACGAATCGTCAAAGGCAGGGGTTCCACTGAAGCGGGTGCTAAAAATAAGTCGGGACACTCACGGAAAGGGCAAAGTCTTCCGAGTGCTGCCGCGACCGATGCGATCTCTTAAAATCTCGTTAATTTCTACCGCGCATCTACTGGAGCCGAAACATGACAATGTTACTCACATACCCAACTCACTGCGATCGCTTCCGAAAAGTCGTTAAAGTTTACGCGCGATTAACTCCTAGGAACGTCCAAGTATCTTTTCTTGCAACTGTTTGCGCGGCTGTTAACGGACGGTACCGCACCCGCGACCTTAGCTGGTTGCTTTCTGTGCTCTTGCCAAGCCAACTGACTCAGAAAAGCGATTGATCTCAAAACACCACTTTGGGCTAGAAGTCGAGTTGACTCACCCGTTCCACGCTAGCCGCGAATCGCCGGATGAATCTATTCCACGTACGCGTATAAAAGTATTTATAAATTTCACGATTTGGCAAAAGTTACCACTCTTTTAGCCAGAAAAGAAAAACTTGTATTTCCCATTTCCCGGGAGGGTTCCGTAACTTGTTGCAGACGGGCTGCCGGGCACTTGACGACTGTCGAGGATGCGAGCATTAAATTAGTGGGAAGTTCTAAGGAGCGATGTGAAGCAGGGACTAACCTTCGTGCGTCCGCGAGCATGGGGTGATGGAATGTTGAATGGGTTTCCCACTTGAATTCATGGGAATGAGTATTTTGAAAATTCGTTCCTAGTTCGTACAATTTTGAATCCATACATACTCCCAACGGTTAGTACATATTAGATATCTCCCCCTCATTTTTTTGCTAAATGTAACGTCTGTAGCCTGCTGGTTTAAAATTAAGAAGATAACATACAGGTACCACAGTAATCAGTGCAAGTTCTGAAGTTTGCTCTCAGGGATCGTCAACGATCCTTCACGGGTCGTTTACGATACGGCAAATGGCGTCCCCGAGGTGGCCGAGCAAGTAGTTCTGACCCCCTAGCTGGCATAATACTTGCGTCCTAGGTAGTAGCCTCGAGAAAGTTTCTCGGTGAAGAGCGAACTGCTAATGACCGATACACGCCGGGACACACTGGGAGTCCCCGGAGCCGTCGACAACTCCCTGTCGACGTCGATGGGGTGATGTGAGCCTGGCTCTGCCAAGGTGGTAGTTGTGGCGTGTATCAGGAGCCAGCCCCTTCGGGACCCTCGTCGGGTAGTGTGCATTGAACCGGTGTTAGTAGACCGCGTTGCTCCAAGCGAGCGCTGATCCGTCCGTGAATTCCGGGATCAGCTAAGCATAGGTCAGGCCTCTCGTCGGAGTAGGGGCTGTGTTTCCGAGGGTATATCCGTTCCTCACTATTGCGGCCCGCTCCCTTGCACACGATGCGCTGGTAAACAACTCAAATGGAGAATAAAAACAAACGAAACGAGGAGATAGTGGAAATGGAGAGTGAGCTGGCTGCGTTTATTCGCAGCACGAAAATGCGCCGTTCGCCCAGGCGCCCAACGAAGGACGCAACAAGGGCTGAAATACCCGATGAGACATCGGGACGCGCAGACGGAGAGAAAGACTCGCAAAGTGATGCGGCACCTGCAATACAGATAGGAACCCAGACCATACCGCACAGTGCTATAATTGGGGAAAGAGGCACAGTGGAAACTGCCGAAACTAATAAAATGGTTTCGAATCTAAGCCGAGTGGGAAGACTGTCGATTACTCTGGCGCAAGCTGAAGAGGAAAGACTTATTAAGAAATGCACGGCAGTTGTGAAGCACATGCGATCTTCGACGTTCCTCCAGAAAAACGTCGGTAAGGGGGTGAAAAATGGGCTAATGGAACTGGAAGAGCTCCTGGACAGGATTTCATACTATAGGCGAACATGGAAAGTAAGACAAAATCCTCAGGAAGCAGAAACAACCCCGCTTCACGACGAGAACACCACGAGTACCAAACGGATCGCTGACAGCCCATTGCAGAGCGAACTTGGTAAAAAACGAAAAGAGGAAGGGACATCTGAAGGAGACTTCACTCAGGTACTCCCCAAGAAGAAGGCAAAGAGGAGCAAAAGACAACAACACTTCGCGCCATCAGAAAAACCTCTGCCTAAATCTATGGCGGAGACGAAACACGGAGCACCAAAAGAAAAGGTGGGGAGACGAAGAAGGACTAGACCGCCAGCTTTGCTTATTAAGCCGACGGAAGGCAAGACTTTTGCGGAAGTCCTCAGCGAAATCCGTTACAAGATTAAACCCGAAGATAACGGAGCAGAAGTGTTTTCCATTCGTAAAACGAAGGGTGGTGGAGTCTTAGTCGAACTAGGCCCGGAGACTATAGATAAAGTCACATTCTGTGAAGCAGTCAAGGGGCTTCTGGGAGAAAAAGCTTTGGTTTCCAGCCTGGAACCCACGTGTTCTTTGGAAATCCAAGACCTTGACTGTCTCACGGAAAAGAACGAGGTAGAAGAGGCCATCAAACGCGAATGCCCGGAGGTAACCAATGTCCGGATTGGTATCACCTCCGCGAACTTCCGAGGCCAAAAACTCCCTGTGGCGGAAGTTGCCGAGCAATCCGCGCGGAAGCTTCTAAACAGCGGAAAAATAAGAGGTAGTGTGTAGGATACGAATCCGGGCCGCCCCAACCAAATGTTACAAATGTTTGGATTATGGGTCGCGGACCTGACAGAAGGGCAACATGTCGTAAATGCGGTCAGGCCGGCCATAAAGCGAACACTTGCAATGAAAAGGAAAGCTGGGCCCTATGCAGGGACCGTGCGCGACTGATGAGAGCGTTGTGCACACTGCGGGATCGGGGCGGTGTCCAGTTTTCAGAGCAGAACTGGAATGAGCTAGGACACGGTCAACATGATTCGGTTCAATGCTATGGCACTTGAATGGGGCATGCCTCACGCAGATTCCAGAGGGAAACGAATTCTGAAAATGGCGGCGAGAACAGGACTGGAAGTTCTAAACACCGGATCCACCCCAACGTTCCGCCGCCCGGGCTGCGAGGGAAGCATTCCAGACGTAACCTTCGCGTCGGAATCACTGGTGTCGCTGGTGGACGGGTGGCGAACTCTGGAAGACATCTCGGTACGTGACCACCAATACATTGCTTTCGAAGTGGTGGACACAAACCCTCGGTGTGCGCCACCCCGGCGATCTTTCTGTGCATGGAACGTCGCGAAAGTGAACACCGGGAAGTTTGTCGAAACTCTGGGAACAGGTGGGGCCACGCTGGAGGGTACTTCTAGGGGCAGTGGCGCAGCTGACACTGTCGTAAATTCAGTTATGAACCTGATAACGACGGTCTGCCCAGGACGGCATCGAGACGCAGCAAACCGTCCATGTATTGGTAGACAGTGGAAATCACAGAGCTCCGATAGGAGTGTCACAGGCTCCGCCGCTTAGCACAACGTCTAGGTGACCGGGAGGAGGCATGCACCATAATGATGGAATATAAATCAGCCAAAAAGAGACTCCGCAGCGCAATAAACAAGAGCAAAGCTCGCTACTGGCAAGATCTCGACGACAAGGTGAATGGGGATCCGTGGAGACTCGGTTACAAACTGGTAACCCGAAAAATCGGGGCTCTGCGGAAACCCTGTGCACTTAAGGCCGAGCAGATAGATCGTATTGTAAGGGCACTCTTACCTGCGCACCCCGTATGGGATGACAACGTCGGCGCGGAGAGCGTAGAGAACTGTCCACTTTTCTCTATAAAAGAGTTGGAGCAGGCAGCCCTCTCTATGAAAAACAAGAAGGCGCCGGGGCCTGATGGTATTCCAGCAGAGGTATACAAACTAGTATTCCAACACCGACCGACCTTCTGCTCGGCGCATTCAACGCTTGCCTGAAAGAGGGCATTTTCCCTGCTCGTTGGAAGGTTGCGAGGCTTGCGCTGTTCCATAAAGGGAAAGGCGACCCCGAATTGCCGTCTTCATACCGCCCACTATGTATGCTTCACACTGCTGGAAAAATGCTCGAAAAGCTCATCAGAAGTAGACTCGCTGAAGCGATACGTGCTACCGGAGATTTATCTCCCTGGCAGTTTGGTTTTAGAGCAGGGAGATCGACAATTGATGCTGTCATGCAAGTCGTGGACGCCGTTCGACGAGCAGAGGCACAAAGCCGTCGAACTCGACGCCTTCAATTCCGTAAGGTGGAAAACATTCTAGGCACACTAGACAATACTTTCAACGTGCCGAACTATCTTTTACGGACATTGGGGGACTATCTGGGGAAGCGCTCCCTGTTCTATGAAACACTAGAGGGTCAAAGGTAGGTGGAGGTCACGTCGGAGGTAGCACAGGGATCCATCCTAGAGCCGGACCTCTGAAACGTTACCAATGACAGTCTACTTAAACTCGACATGCCAGAAGAGTCGCGCCTGGTCGGCTATGTAGGTGATGTCGCAGCGCTTGTTGCTAGACGCACTGTCGAACAGGCGCAAAGTAGACTCGGCATATTGATGCGACGGGTAAGCGGATGGATGAGTACTCATTGTTTCAACCTTGCACTGGAAAAACCGAAGTAGTCATCCTGACTGAAAAGAGAATTCCGACCCTGCGTCCCATATCGTTCGGCGAGTCGAGAATCGAGTCAAAATCAGCGGTAAAGTACCTCGGGTTGACTCTTGACTCAAAGATGAGCTTTTCTGAGCAAATCAAGGCAGCAGCGAACAAGGCTGCAGCTGGAGTTTCGGCGTTAAGTAGGCTAATGGCAAGCATTGGGGGTCCTATGTCTAGCGGGCGACGTCTCCTGATGAGTTCAACGCAGTCTGTCCTGCTCTACGGCTCAGAGGTATGGGCTGGCGCTCTTAACAAGGAGGTATATCGTAAACGCCTCGCGCAAGTACAGAGACGGGGAGCTTTGCGGGTGGCGTACCATACCGTCTCTGAACCGGCCGCGATGGTGATCGCGGGAGTGATCTCCGTTTCCCTTCTTGCTAAGGAGCGTCAGGCCATATACAAGCGCAAAGGAGGTGGTTGCTCGCGAAGAACGGCAACGCACTCTAGACAAGTGGCAGCTCTGGTGGCAAAATGAAACTAGAGGCAGATGGATCGGCAACTGATAAGCCGAATATAAGAAACTACTTGCAATTGTATTTGGAGTTTATCCTCAGGCTTTGAAGCTCTGCGGCGTCTTTTTACGCCTCGGCGATTACCGTATAATCGACCGCGGGGGTGGGGGTCTGTAACCTTCGAGATTAATGACAAAGTCTCTGCAACGACGTTGTCTTTTCTAGGCACGTGTTGGATGTTGGAAGTAAACTGGCTGATGAAGCTCAATTGTTGAAATTGGCGAGGAGACAATTTGTTGGGGTTATGTTTAAGCGCGAATGTAAGGGGCTTGTGGTCCGTGAACACGGTGAACGGTACGACCACAGTAGATCTACTATAGGCAGTACCCTTACAAAAATGACCCCACTGGCGAATGTGCTTGCAGAAACTTATCTGTACACATTAGAGACGCTAAACAAGGAAAAGGCATAATCTTCGTCAAATCGTATTGGTAAGAGAGAGATCGGTGAGCTTTTGCTATTCTGGTACTACGGCGTGCTCACCCATATAGCAAAAAATTGTTTCACGTATTCACTTATACATAAGCAAAAACTTGCCAATCTCACCAATACATTGGCAAGTCCGGGCGGTATGTCAAACACAGCTGATCGGATTTTCGTTACATCTCGCTCATGATCAAGGGCAAAACAATTTGAAATCGTGTGTACTCGCACTGATTTCCCCCCTTTGAGGGGCAAGGGGGAGTGTGGTAGCTGTCTGGTATCTAACTGTGGGTACGACTTGCGGCTTCGTTCAGGGCAGAGGCAACTCATCAGACGCTGCCTCACCTCTGCCCTGGGAGCAACGTGACCGAAGTGGTTACAAGGTGGCATTTGCCCCTTCATATTAATTCAAAAACACGACATGTGTATGAATTATACTGAAGACAAAACCGCCTTGTAAAATTTACAGAATCGAGGGATTCCTAAGTCCGCCATGCACCTAATGGCGGGCCAGTTGGAAAGCAACATACTTTGTCGGTTATGGTCCACGGAACGTCTCTAGACCCTTCCGCGACCACGGGGCGTGCATACACCTCATGGATTTTGTCGGGCGTGGCACACAACACCTCCAGCGACCGCGAGTCCGTGCAGGCCAAGATGGTGTGCACTGCAACCAGAGCGTTTTGAAAAGCTTCAGAGCCGACCTTTTCCCCACCCAGCGGTTTCATTTCTCGAAGCAGCTGGCTGAGGGGTACGTTCGCTCATCGTCATCTCGTTGAGCAAGTGGTTTAGCTTTGCTTCCTCACTTACTGATTGCCGGCGTATGAGCTGCTCCTTTAGTCGGTCGATGCAGCAAACCAGAAAACGACCCGAGTGGAGGCCGGAAGGCAACATTCCTCTTCAAAAAAACCTCCCGCCGACTCTTGCAACGACCGTACTTTTATTAGCTGTTTTTGTTTACCTTCTTCTTTTTCTTCAGCCTTTGTCCCGTTCACAAGCGGGGTCGACTCGTTGTGATCGGTTTTGCCATTTGGCTCTATCAAATGCCTGATCTCGTTGTGATCGGTTTCGCCATTTGGCTCTATCAAATCCCTGATCTGCAATCTCGAGACTTTTAAATCCCCATCCAGCGTATCAAGCCACCGTTGTTTCGCCCCGCCTTTTGGTCGTTTACCATCGACTTTGATGTTCAGATCAATCTTGGCGAGTGAATTCTCATTAGCGCGAATTGGGTGAACATACCATCGAAGACGTCTCTCTTGCAATTTTTGCACGATAGGTGCAACCCCATAACGATCGCGGATATCCTCATTTCGGATGTGACCATGTGACACTACTAGTCCAACGCTTTCTTGGTGGGGTTTTGTAAATATGTACATATTGAACGGGTGCTGATTTTGCCTCCAGTTGTAACTTATACATACATACGTTATTATTCTTTGTTTCTTTGTAAATATTACAACTGTTATTATTACCTTTTCTCCCTATGGATGTTTTTGTAAAAAAAGAAAAAATATGTAATATAAAATATATAATTATGATAGTTTTAAGAACAATAATTTAAGTTAAAAGTATTTTTTGAATCGATAAAACATTTATTACTATTATTACTTTTATATTTCTTTATTTGCCACTAAGGCCAAGTGAATTCTGTCGAGTTTTTGACCATTTCCCGACAACTGTAAAATTAAATTTTTATTTCTTAATGTTTCTCTTCTCTGCCTGTAAATCTTTATTCGAAAACTTTGAGAGCCCACAGTGGCCATAAGATTTAAGTTATTTTTGTTATTTTAAAAGATTGTTTTTTATTGTTCGTTTTTCCAATCTATGTATTATTGTTACCTATTTCTTAAAAATAAAAATGATTCTGAAAATTAAAACTAGTCCAACGCAACATCTTTGTCTCCATTACCGCCTTTTATAGTCGGCCATTACTCAGAAATCCAGCCTGCTTCACAGTTATTTCAACGATCTCGCGAATACGGTTGTCAAGAATGCGTTCAAAAATCTTCATGGTATGGAATAGTAACCGGATCGGACGACAGTTTGAACGTTTTGCTGGACTACCTTTCCTTTTTCATATTGGAACTGTAGTACTTTCTTGCCAGTCAGATGGTGTTCTACCTTCCTGAATAACCCGATAAAAAAACAGTGTTGGGTTTCAGTTCTTCGCTTTACAGAGCTCAGATGCGATGTCGTCAGGTTCTGTTGCTTTCCCCGATTTCATTCGTTTTATTGCCTCCTTGATTTCAGTTACGCTGACAGTTAAGCCCATGGTGTTTAACGTAGGTACCTGTCGTGGAGACTTAATCCTACGGTCCTCTTCAGGCACGGATTGATTTTGTGACCACAATCAGAGCCCCGCTGAAACAAGCAGCAACGGTATCAGTCTATACCAAGTGCATGGCCTAGCATTCATAATGGTGGATGCAAGAATTACCTAAATCTCTACCGAACTAAGAAGTACGGCATCCGTGTTGAAAGGCAACACCACGCCGAGGCCCGGAGGTCTCTTCTCGCTTGAGCACAACCACAACCACCATGAAACTCCCACTAGGGGGGCCAACCGCAAATAACCGGGCTGTCCTCACATACAACAGGAGTTCATCCGAAGTATGTGAGTCCAGGGGCTTTCCCGGTTTCCATGGTACCAGTATACCCCTGGTAAGGTTTCGTGACCAATTTGCCACTTCAGATGAGTCCCTGTGCAGACTCGGGTCTGATTGCCCTGATTAGGCCTTTGGAGCATTCGACTACTGAATCACGGCCGGCAAACCAAAGTGATTACAGCGTCTCCCGGTGCCACCACTATGGAGGTTCTCCTCGGCCACTTGGTTTTGGTTTGGCCGATAGGGTTGCCGCCCCATCTTCCTCGCCGCCACCTCTGAGCACCCCCATGCGCTGACAGATGAAACTGCTCCAAATGTCAACAATGATTATGGAAGTGGAGGATGAGCAAATTCTTCAGCTGAATTCTGCTCGAAGTATTCTCGTCATCTATCCGGCGCGGCTTGACGGTTGGTAAGCAAAGTACCGTTCTTGTCATTACCGAAATAGAAGTGTTCGATACAGATCTTTTTCGTCATCCCGAGTGTCCAGTTTATCGTAACGACTTTTGTAATGGTCCGCTCGGGTGACAGCGACCGCTTTCTTTGCTTCCCGGTTGACATTCTTATAAATTTACCAATTGGCCGATGTTTTATCGTCGATTAATTTGTGGTAGAAGCATTTCTTCCATTCCATTCCAAGCTTTCTACGCACATTTTTCAATTCGTATATGGCTAAAAACCCAAAGGATTCCTTCATATTTTTTCAAACTAGAAGACGTATGTACATATTACAGACATAGATATTATGCTCATGCTAAACAAATAAATATTGCCTATTACTTCTAGTACTTCTACTTCTATTATTAACTTTATTTGTGGAAATTTCGGAGCGGGATGTATTTTGAGGCTTAGTTTTCGTTTAGATAAACCACTGTGATTTTTTTCAGATTTTCGGTTGGACAGGTTCTGAGAATGAGACCTGTTACACTTTTTGAGGGTTATATTTTGAGCCCTCACTCCCCTACTTTTCACCCGAGATTAAATATGAGACCAGTTTCGAAAAGTACTAACGGAGCCCTTTCATTTGATACTCCGCATGGCCACATTCTGTGAGAAAAATGTTGTGATGAACCGCCGACCGCAACGGTGTGTCTCGTATCACGAACTTCGAAACGATTCGACATACAAAGGTTTGGTTCGGACCAGGGTGTCGATGACGGACTCGTCAGCAATGTAGCCACGATGACTATTAGTTGCAGGTAATACGAAGCTGCGCGCAACTAGCCGTAGCCGCCGAAATGAGAAAACCTTGTGTATAAAATCGCTGCCGCAGACGTTGGCGCTCCATCCACTTTAGTACGTTCCTCCAAAGCACCTGATGTTAACAGTTGAAATTAGCAACAGACGTCTATGCACCCCACTTGGAGCAGCGGACTTGTACGTCTGTGCAACACTCTCGGCGATAATTAGCAACGAAATGTTCTACTTGTTTCCACCTTTGCCAAGTTCCAATTTCCAACTTGAATTCCGACCACTGACTTCTCGCTACGAGCGCGGAATACACTCAATGTCAAATCGACTGTGAAGTGTAACTGGCAAATATGGAGTTCGATTTGCAAGCTCCAGCCGCGGCTGGTCGATATTTCGTACCGGTTGTTGCGGCGAATAACTAACCAGGCAAGGGTTGCTCGCGCACTGGGGGATTCCCCGGATACGAGGTAACCGCGCTAGTGGGCAACTGCATAAACGTTTCCCAGCTACTGATGTTATCAATGGAGCCTGGAATCCGTCCCGCAAAAATTTGCGCTTCGTCTGCGCAGCTAGCAAAACTTTCAATGTCCCCGCGATCGGGTTCGAACACGATTATTTTGATTATTCGGTTAAGGGGAAGTCGCACTGCGTCGTTAAAGAACTACTCTGCCTCTTTTACTGGTTATACTATAATCATAGTATGTCAAGCAAGCTTGTAATCGTTAGGAATTTATTCCCTATTTCCAAATCTTCGCATCTGGTATTAAGTGTTCTCCCAGATGTCACGATCTACTTTACACAAGTGGCGGACACTGTTCCAGTATAGAGGTTTCATCAAACTCCGCACAGAACCTGCAGGCAGTGTGCGTTGATATCCCTAGCTTCCCTGAGTGATAGTTTAGCTGACAGTGGCCAGTGAGAATTTCCACTATGATTCAGAGGTTCTTCTTGGTGAAGTTTATGCAATCCTTTGTGCGCTTGGGTTTATAGTCCAGTCACTTTCCAACACCGTACGCAAACGAACAACTAATCTCCGCACACACAGTTTTTACCAGTCAATTTGTAGTGGCGTCTTTGCACTAGCTCTGCAAATGGAGGCATCCGCTGTGAAGGATTCCACAATTTTTCCCAGCAAGCAGATGAACAGGAGAACTCGACAGGGGAATGAACTCAGTGCGGACGGCAGAACGTGGATATGCCGAGCTGAGAACTCAATGTTGCCGTTGGCGCTGTTGGCTGGTGTGGCTTGCCGGTTGAAGGTGCGTTAAAATTCGGTGTCACCACCACTTTAACACGTTCACTTTATTGTCGGCCATTTAGGAAATTCTCCCGTCCGCGCTTTTTCTTTCGAATTTTTCCACACTTCGAAATGTATAATATTTAAAGTACATTTTGCTTAGTCTTACGTTGTGACCCGTCGGTGGCAGATCAATGCGTCGGCGAAGGTGTTCTCACCGCAGGCAATGCAGTTAGTGGTTCTTGACTCCGCTATGCCGCCGAATCGAAACATCAAACACGCGTCGGATAAGCACTTAATTTACGGCTATCACTTATCACTACTAAAAAAAAGACTTTGGTTGGTTTCGGAAAGGCACCGTAATGCTCGGCGTGACAAATTTGGATGAGAATTTCAGAGATACCAACTAGATACAGTCTTTGGAGGATGATACAAAGGATAAGAGCAAAGAAGGCTAAGCTGAGACGCTAGGTCATTGATGAAGAATGAAAATAGCAGGGGACCCGGAATGGATCCTTATGATATACCTGAGGAATGAGAAGGGGAATGGGATATGCAACAAACAAAAGAAAAGCTGCAAGATTGGTTACAAAGGTAGGAGGCGAACGTTGTAATAAGAGACAGAGGAATCTCGGAGAAAACGAGTTTGGACGAAGTTACCAGGAAGACGTTGAGGAAACCATTGGAACCAGGTTCAACAATAGCTTAAACATTGAGAACGAGGCACTCAAATAAGGGAGAGGTAAGGAAAGGTTTCGAAGAAAATAGGGGCAGGCTTTATCCAGAAGAGGGTGGAACGGAAGAGAAATGATAATCATAGATAAACCGCACACCAATTTAGATTCAAGTTTGTCATCTAGTTTATCAACCGAAAGTACTAAATGAAAAGCTAAGTTAATTTGTGGTATCTTTCAGGACATTAGGGAGTAGGTGCCTAAAACATTTGAGAAAAGTGTCATTCATAGGAGCTATCCCCGAAAAATTGCTTCAATTAACATTTTTATTCCAATACTAGCTGAACCAGCCAGACCTTGTTCCGCCTCTGTATCTTTGCAAAAATTGCGGAATCGCGTCAGATACTGGAAGAAGTGAACTAAACTGATGATACACTTGTCAGTTCACTCCGAATGTAGGTATGAAATTGCCATGTTTTATAATATTTCTTGCTCCAATCGGTGGAAAAACTGTTTGGATTCTTGAGTAGCTGCAGTACTATGAATTAGAATCGGTTGGGGTAGCTGAGCCAGGAGTGGGAACCCTAATAATCTGGAGGAATGACACTCTCCTGGGGAGGACTAGAGCAAAACTTTGTTTTTCTACATATTAGTTTATATTGTTCATGTAACATAACTAAACTAGTTACCAGTACAGCGAATTACCGAAATCAATGTGATAAATGTAATAACAAAATGAAATTTAAAACAAGTCAGCATACCGGAAGCTCGCACTTTGTGTTTATTAAGCTGTGTGTTGTGAATGGAGGGTGCAAATTTTTTTTCAGAGAATGTAGCCATGTGGGTATCAAATGAAAGGGCTCAATTAGTACTTTTCGAAACTGGTCCCACATTTTATATCCAGTGAAAGGTAGGGGAGTGAGTGTTCAAAATATGACCCCTAAAAAGTGTAACAGGTCTCGTTCTCAGAACCTATCCAACCAAAAAATCTGAAAAAGTCACAGTGATGTATATAAACGAAATCTAGTCCTCAAAATACATCCCGTTCCGATATACGCATAAATAAAGTTAATAATAGTATATTAGTATATTTTAGAAATTTACCTGGAAACTTCCCTTAAGTTCATGCTAGAACTACACTTGAATAAGGAATAACATAAGGCGTAACTTTGCGAGATTTGCAAGAAATCCAACTATTATCAACAAAGTTATCGAACGTGAAAATTTTAATTTTAATACAGTCAGCTTGGGGAACAATTATTTAAATGTTCTAACAGTATGTCTAAACGCTACATATAGAGAAAGTCGTATTGATGAACAAAAGTAACTAGAAGTAATTCATAAGATGGCAGCGTCACTGGCACACTCTTCTTTCACAGTTATGTACAGACCCTCTTCCTCCTCCCCTGTTTGGCGAGGATTCGCAATAAGATCCGTAATTTCAGCCTCCATTGTTTTTTGGGAATACGCTGTTCAAAGTTAGTTTCACTTATGAGATCAGCTAATGGCCTAAATCTGTATTGACGCCAAATGATTCCAAATAAACAAGTACTTGAAGTGTCTTTCTACGCGACTGAAAACACTCGTAATTGACCAGACCTCGCCTCAAAGAAACAGAACCGCCGCTTCCAATTTAAATTCTTTTATGTCTACCCTTGACGTCGTGAATAAAATGCCGTTGAATTTTTTTGTTGAGGATGCTGGGAGTCCTAAGTCCGGACCCACTTGGTGACGGACCGGACCACTTTGGAAGCAAATTTCTGCCTCTTTTGTGTTCACGGACTCCTCTTTTTTGTGAAAGTTTGGAAACCGAAAGCTGGGCGTTTCAGGTATTAAAGGTTTTATATATCTTTTATATAAGAATGTTTGAGTTCACATCTGTAGGTAGGATGTAATCTTTATGCGTCTTAGATTACAGTAAATTTTCACAATTTCGTTAGTAATAGTGCGATTTGCACCAAACTTGGTAGTATTATGCTCAATATTGCCACTTATGTTATTGCAACTGAAGGATTCTAGGACAAATTGAAGGGGAGATTTCACTTAATTTCTGAAAAATATAGCAATACGCTATTATTAACTTTATCTACGCAGATATCGGAATGGAGAGTAGTTTTAAGCTGAGATACCATGTGCCTAGATCATCTAGATCTGAGAACGGCTGCTTGAAGTAATCGCCCCCTTGGAACCCTCGCACGTCTCCGGCTAATATCTGATTCGGAAAGTACTAATTGAATACTTTCATTTGGCACACCACATGATTATATTTAGTAAAAAAAAAATTGTACAGCCTCCTTTTGCATGTATGGGAACTCCCCTTAAATTCAACGTCGAACAATGTTATTCATTGCAGATGGGGGGATTCATAGTTCCCACTCTTCCACCAAATGTCATATCAATAGGTATAACTGTTTCTGAGAAAGTGGGTGTGACAGACAGACGTACAGAAAATCAATCGATTTTAATAAAAACGTATTCTGTTTTGAGGAAAAATTAAGTAATCTATTTTTGTTTTTGATCGTTTTAAAATTTTATTTGCAAACCAAAAAATCGGCTTAATGTCTCTCTGTCTGTCACACGCACTTTTCTCACAAATGGCTATACCGATTGACACTAAATTTGGTGAAAGGGTGGAAATTGTGCACGCCCAGACATGCACTGAGTTAGATCTTTCTACGTAGATATTAAAGGATGGACAAGGATGTACAGTTTTCTCATCGAATATAGTCATGTTGCGTATCAAATGAAAGGTCTCGATTAGTACTTTTCGAAACCTTAGTTTTAGCATGGCTTGGAACGACGGGAAGTGGGGGAAGTCGAAAATGAAGATTCCTTTAACGGACTCATTCTCAGAAACGACCCAACCGAAAAATTTGAAAATAAATCATGAAGCAGGTTAGGCCTCAAAATATTCTCCATATCGATATCTGTTGGAATTAAGTTAATAATAGTACATTACTACATTTTTGGGAAATTTACTACAAACCCCCCCGCCCTATGTTTATTTTAGGGATACAGCTGCAGCAACATAGATTATAGTATGAAGCATGTTATCCCTAATTTTGATCTAAATCGTACTATTATCATACTTACAAGGTTGCAGTAGTTCAAAATTGTCTTTACCGTGTCAATTTATTTCAACCCGAAGTACTAAATATCAATATCACACTAAAGTTAGTAGTAGTCTGACATGCCAATTGAGATAGCTCTGCACTCAAATATACTCATACAAGAAATAAACAAAACCTTTCATACCTGAACCGCCGAACTTCCAGTTTCCCGACTTGTTGATATCTTGCTGTTCGGCAATATATGAAGGACTATTTGGTATTCTTAACTACGTATGAATTGAAAATCGTGCGTAGAAAGGTCCTGACATAAGAGGAACCAAAAACTCTGACTTGTTTGTTCCTATTTAGGTCAGCTGTTTCACACTTGCTAATAATATTAAACTTCTTTTGAAAAAGTTAACTATTGTCGTCGCAATATTTTGCAGAGCAAATTATTTGTATAAATTAGGCTTGGAATGTGGTCAGCATTGCTGTCGCCCATAATTATTATCCTGGTTTATTGTGGTCGCCCATGATTATTTGGCAAACCATTCTTTGGGGACCTCGGAGAGATTTCTAGCTGCTGGCTCTGAAAATCCGAGCCGGCTGGACTCTCCTTCCCTGCTCCCATAACAACAGTCACGGTCTTAGGAGTTTGTGGCATCAAAACATCATTCACAGCTCAATCGACCGGTATCTGATATCAAGTCACAATACAGGTCCCACTGCCACTAGTGAGATTTGAACCGTCATCTTCCGTATGATAGATTTGTGTTCTGACCACTAAGCCAACCTGACAATTATGCACAGAAGGTTCCTCACATAAAGAAAGACAAAACCTTTTTTACCTGAAGCGTTCGGCTTTTGGTTTCCCGGCTTGTCTCAGGCGATAATACCCCGATGACACAGCATCAATTGGTGAAAGTTTGGAGCTTTTCAGTAACAGTGGCAGCCACTTTCTATGTACGAATCTCATATAGTAGCACAGAAGGAACATTGGAGTGGAACGACCTGAATTTTATGTTGAAGTGTTTACATCTCCAGATTTCAGACAAAAGTACAAAGGCGGACATAGTGGTGTTAATGCGATGAGATTGGTAAGGGAACCACTTTCTTCGGAATCTTAACCATCATCACGGTAATTTTCTATATCCGTCATAAAGGGTTAAACTTCATCATATGTTATACGATTCAGAATAGTGATGAAATGCTCCTTCCGCTTCTTCATTTGCTCATCATCGTACCGTAAACGTCCCTTGGGGAATAATAGAAAGATTTACGATCACCAACAAACGCCTTCGTGATGCTTCTGTTTCTCTCATAAACGAGCCAAATGTTGTCAGAGCCCACCTTGATATTCAGATTATTTAACACCATCACAATGTCATCCTTCTGTATCGAAGATTAATAATAATCGTTGACCAACAATCCATATTGGATCAGGGCCTTGAAGTGTATTAGAGCACTACATTCAAGACCGTAACGGTACAATGCAGTAGTACACTGTAGGAAGCAATGTGATTAGCATTGCACTCGCCCGAGATTATTACCCTGATTTGGCTCAGGTACTCATTCACAGTTAAGTCATCTGGTATCCGCCGTCAAATCACAATACAAATCCGACTGTCAGATTTGAACCGCGATCTTCCGTACGGGAGCCTTGGGCTCTAACCACTCCGCTATCCGGACACATATATCGAAGATTGGTGCAGAGAAATGCACAGTTGTGACACTCTTTAACCTGGATCGAAATTTTGCAATTAAGTTCCTGGAACATCTTGAATATACTCTTAAACACCAGTCCAATGAATCGTTCAATTTAAGAAGCAGGAAAACTCTATCTATCTCTAAGATAAGATGTATCGTTAGAACAGTGCCCACCTATGGGAATCTATAGGATATCTGTGGCTGAAAAGTCGGAGAAAGCCTTGATTTGACTCATTTACACCTGATCGGTTGATGGCAAAATCTTTCTTACCATAGGAATTTCCCTCCTGCGCATATGATTTGAACAGCAATTTGTGGCTTTGAAACTTTAGCAGTGCAGCAGCGTATATTTAATATATTAATATGCACCGAAGATATTGCGTTTTGGTTCACTACAGATCAGACGCATGAGCGTCTGAATTAGAGCAGGTGTTTCTGAGGTTTATAGATAATAATAATCACAGTGCCCCCAGCCTGGCACCTGTGGAACTACTATATAGGTATTATTTCGCGCAGTGGATGCTTCCAGCTCTTTCAGTAATCCTTCCATTCGCCAACTTTAACAGCCCGTTTTGATATCATCCAACTAAGTATAACTGCAAACCAATACTCCTTCGCCGCTGTGATGAAGTACTTTCTGAGATCCTTATCCGTGTCGTGCCAGGAAGTTCTTATCGAGAGGAAATTCTTCATTGAAGTTGTCAAATATCCAAGAATATCTATTGAAACCCATTGGCTTCTAATTCGGCTCCAGTGGATGGAATCAAATACACTTTTGATATCGAACACCAACTTGACACAGCATTATAAACTATTTGCGCCTCTTGCCAAGTTCAACGCTATGATTATTTCATCCACAAAGGGGGTTCAGAAACTCGTACTGGCGCTCTGATACGCCGTTACCCCTATCGACGGTGGGTCTGTTGGCTGTCATAGGTGGCTTTCTCTATCATTTTCCACATGTATCCAATTGTGAATATTCTTCTTTTAAACACAACTAGGACCAAGCCTTTAGAGCTTCAGAACTTGGTTAGCAGTGTTATTCAAACCTGCAGCTTTTCCTCGGTAACTGGAAAGATCGTGTACTCGTTTGATCGGATCACCATTTGCTTTTCGTGATTTTTGTAATAATTAAACAATGTGGGGGCAATTTCTTTCATAAGTCGCCTGCGACCTTCTCATTACCATCCCGCAAGCCCACCTGAAGTAATATTATCGGAAATCTCACATAGTTCTTTGAATCAGTTTCTACTGTTTCTTCGGTTGGCCTCTCTGAGTCTTTGGTATAGTTTTCTTGCCATGGAGCATGCCATCTATTGTTAGTTTACCTATTGGGAACGTAGAGAATCCATCCAAGCAGTTCACCCGCAATTCCACCAGAACTCTATTTTAAGTTTAATTTTTTCCTGATTTCCATGCAAATTGTGTGATAGTCACTATGATGAAAGTCTTCATCAACGTGCTAAACCATTCTCCAGACTTCACCTCTATTATGACTTTGCAAAGGATATGTTTTATTAGAAATCGGTTTACTGTCTGTCCGCATGTCCGTCTGTTTATCTGCCTTTCTGTTTGTCGGTCTGCCTGTCACATCCATTCTCACTAAAACTGTTACTCCTTTTGACACGAAATTTGGTGGAAAGGTGGAAAGGTGGAAACTGTGAATCGTCCATGCAACGAGTAAAATTGTTCTACGTCGACTTTAAGGTTAGTCCCTATACAAGCAAAAGGGAGGTGTAAATGTTTTCTCACTGAAGGTAGTAGGTTTGACGCAAACCTCAAACGGTGCGCTTCGTGAGGCTCGTGAGCGCTGTGAACTTCAAACGGAACTCAGCTTGGCTCCACATAATTTAAGAATTCACCACGAACGTTCAGCAACCAAATGAATTTTTCAGTGTCATACTGGCAGATTTTAAAATCCCTCTCAACGGATGTGTATCGCGGAGAGGGCATTTTCTGTTGCTGTTTTGCTCTTGATATTTCAAACTGCTGTTAAGAGCAATATTTTCAGTCGTACAGAACTTTCCATTGTTATTTTTATGTCATTGTATTTTATTTAATTCATTATTAAAATAGAGTCGATGCTTGTCTGCCTGTCACACCCAATTCATTCGAAAAAGGGTAAACCGTATGCGTGTGATCTGTTGTTCCCTTTACATACAGCAAGTGGTGTCATTTTGTTTTAAGTTTAAGAGGGGGCTCCCCATACATCTAAATGGAGGGTGCAACATTTTTTTCCATAAAATGTGGTCATGTGGGGTATCAAATAAAAGGGCTCAATTACGACTTTTCGAAACTGGTTCCATATTTGATAGCGGGCGAAACATGGGGAAGTGAGGGCTCAAAACGTGACCATCAAAAAGTCTAACAGCTCGTTCTCAAAACCTATCCAACCGAAAAAACTAAAAAAATCACAGTGATGCATCTCTACGAAATCTAGGCCTCAAAATACATGCCGTTCCGATACCTGCTCAAATAAAGTTAATAATATTTTATTTCCACATTTAGAAATTTACCCGGGAACCTCACTAACGTCCATCCCAGAAGTACAGAAGGCATGGGTGGGTGTAAGAGATAACATAGTGCACAATTTGGTCAAGTCTGAAGAAAATTCAACTATTATTAACAAAGCTATAGGGGGTGAAACCTTGCCTTTTTTTTGTGAATTCGGTGCATTCGGTGCATTCTATACTGTGTATGACCTCATCATCCCATATCAATTCGTCAATACCACAACGATTGGGGCCGCAAAGAATTATTTTGTTTTAGTTTTTTAGTCATTACTCCAACCAGACATGTGTGAATGTAGGTATATGCTATATGCGTGCTAATGAAGTACGCGGGTAGTGTCTAATTCAGATAGATATATTTATACATTGAATCAGCCGTATTTAATATACGTACTATATATGTATATATGTATCAATTTATATACGTGCATATATATGTACAGTATTCGAAAAGAAGTAGTTTGTTTGTTTAGGGTGAGAATAATATCTATGACTGTAATATGTATGTATGGCTTGTAGTTTGGAAAAATATGAAGGATTATGTTGGATTTGTTGCTTTATACGGATAGGAAAATGTGCGTTGAAGTTTCTTACCTAAGATGAACACACTATTCTCGAGCACGAGCTTCCGGTATTGCTCGAAATTACTTCATATTCCAGGAAAGCCTGCTCAGATTCACAAAAGGCGTAACGACAAATAGATACATTACCATTCCCCGCTTCCTCACCAGGCCCTAACCTAATGGATAAGCTTTAAGCAATGCTCATTCATCTTATTTACAACAACAATAACAGTCAGTATAATAACGTCAATGTCCTTAAGGGGGTCATCCCGTGTGAAGCCCGTTTTTTTTTGCCTTTTTTTGAAAAATTATTGTGAAGGACTGGATAAAGATAGAAACGTGATTTTTTCACCATATGTTTATTGATGTCTCTAGTATATGTGATAAATTTTTCAGCTTGATTTCGTAGCTAATTTTTGGAATAGGTGTTAATTTATGCACCCATCTCCAAAAAAAGGTGTTTTTCTGCTGCCACGCTGGAGGGCGCTGTGTTCATCTGAGGGAAAAAAACTAAATGGCATTTTAATGTGGACAATATTCCACGGTCCGCAAACTAGGATAATTAGAAAATATTAAAAGGTAAATTTTTGGTGGGCTTTTAAACTTAATTTTTTGGATTTTGGTGTTTTTTTACGGCTTTTTTTATGAATAAAAAAAACTACCCGTTCGATTGCAATTATCCTAGTTTGCGGACCGTAGAAATATGTACTAAAGAAGCCGTGAAAATTTCAAAGAATTTGGTTGGATAGATTTTGAGCTATGGTGGCAGCCGATTTTCAAGATGCGGTTTCGAGAAAAACGCATTTGAAAATTTAAATGTGATTACCAATAGTAAAATTTTAGCTCACCATTAATCTGCTATACCTGATCCATAGAGAGCACCCTCCGTTTCTTCAAAAAAGTCTTGTAAGGCCGATTGTTGCTCTCTGGTGTCAATTGTGGCTCTTTTAGCGAGGTCAGTCGATCGTCGTTCGGACCGCCAAATTCGCACTTCATTACGGCGGTCGGCATAAACCTGACATATGTGACCAACTTGACATCCCATTGTCACTAGGATTTTGAGAATGCCATTGAATCCTTCATTGAAAATAATTACAGCCAGAAAAGTGGCTATTTCTACGACCTTGACCCCAAAATGAATGTGTTTAGGAGCGAAAGTTCAGATCAATGCATTTAACGACTCATTGTTATTCTGGGTCTCTGCTCCTAAACATCTGTTCAAGAGATCATCTCGTGACAAATCTTCGTAGATTGATTTGATGACTGTTTGAACTTCTTCAGTCAAAGGTGCCTTCTCATGGTGAAAACTATCCAGTTTTCCTTTAGCTTCCGCTTTACGCCATTTGCACCAACTGTCCTCGCCTGCTGGACAATTTTGATGCTGAGGATTTTCGTCCGTAGAACATTTATGGAAGAAAGTTTCCCAAATTTCTTCTTCATTCCTTCTATCGAATTTGCGTGTCGATGAATAGCCAGCCCAGAAAATATAGTGAGGTCCTTATCAGTAAGTTTTCTAGCCCCTTTTCCACGAATGCCTTTGTGATTCTTCTTTGCATTTCTAAGCCGCGTTCCCATTCTTTTCTCGACATGTCCTACGTATTCCTTTTTTACTACTACGTATATTTTATTATTTGCAGAACTTTGCAGAACCACCGGAGAAAGCTCCAGCAAAATCCAATATACAATATACAAAACTTGTCGCAATTGGAACA
Organism: Hermetia illucens; assembly: GCF_905115235.1. NCBI lineage: Eukaryota > Metazoa > Arthropoda > Insecta > Diptera > Stratiomyidae > Hermetia > Hermetia illucens. The sequence goes on from NC_051852.1 coordinate 72,770,668, forward strand.
TCCATGTTCATGCTTGCTAAAAGTTTGTTTGTTGATGTTGATGCGAAGTCCTTTTTCTTCTCTGATAACTATCGATTCCCATGAAATACTTGTTTTTTAGTGCGAGCAAGGCGTTGAACGTTAAAGCGATCCCCCTTCGTAGGATCCATTTAAAAAAATCAGTGAACACACAAACAGCACAATACTTACAACAAAATACAACTGAGTATAGCTTGCAAGCCTTTCAATGCTCACTCTAGACTGGATTATCCTTTTTATTCCAAACAGCAAATAAGTTTAAACCATTGATTGGTTTTCCATCTTTTTATATTTATACCTGTGTTCGAATTTATAAGGCTCAGGTAAAAAACTAACAGGTAAAAAAAGATTCGATGCTCTTTCTCATCGAGTACTCTAGCCGCGGCTGCAAACTCCTTACCTGTTTAACCCTGTAATTTCTGAAGGACTCGGAATATCGGAAAATCCCTTTGCCCACATATTCTCCAATATATATAGATACAATTCATGCAAAAAAAAAATCGATTTCTCCAACCCGACACACGGGATGACCCCCTTAAGGCAGCAAGTACTAGAGAGTGGAATACTATTGAACCCTAACTTGACAAAAGCTCATCGACCTAGTGAGAACTGTCGAGTTTCAAGCCTTCTTAACGCTCTAAAGAGCTCGCAAATTGTTATCAGATATCTGTTAGTTGTTGTTTTGATTTTTTCATCGAAGTTTGCTGTGTCTGAAAGTGGTCCTAAATCGTGAAATCAACTTATCAAAAGCTGATGCCAATATATGTAATATATCGATCGCTTCTGTTGTGAACGAAAATCCCCAGTCGTTAGGTTTTTGGTAAAAGGAAAGGAAGGGATAAGACAAAGAGGCAGGAAAAGTAGGGAAACATTCAACCCTAAACTGGTATACCGTATTCCTTTTTTCTAACAGTTATATGTTGTAACTTAAGCTGGAAATATTATACAATAAGATGCGTGCGTAGTGGGCTCATAAATATTGAATTAAAGCCGGGGGTAGTGGCATCTAATTTTATAATTTTCATACTATAAAACATAGGACGCTTGCACGCTTGCATAAACTTGAAGATAATGTGCAGTGTCGTGATTCTATGAGCGGATAATCGACCTGCATGCATATTTTATGTTATGAAAATTATACAATCAAATGCCAGTAGGAGTGCAATTACAATACAAATAATATCTTCCGCAGTCACTCTCGAAAACGAAAAGCGCCGCCAAATTGCAAATGACGTGAAGTGTCAACAAATTGTCATCCGTCACACATCGCAAAAGTTCAATTTTCCAAACTTTTCTGTGTAACGCATCGCGCATCGGACGTATTGTATATTGTTTCAGACAAGTCCGTGTAATGAACTTCATTTGACAGCTCTCTGGCCGCGCATTCATCCCAGTGTTGTAATTTTTTTAAGTAATCTCATTATATTACGCGCTGCGGTGATTGGCGTAGTTAATCTTTGCTAGAAGCAGGAATGTAAACGGCTTGGAGTCCAAATGGACCCTCGACATCACTTATATATATATTTTTTAATTTAAGTTGATAGATATTGTTTTTGTTTTTTCCATAATTTGAAACAAAAATGTCACGAAACCTAAATTCTCACGGAATACGTGTTTTTCGGGAAGATAAGTTCGATTTTTAAAGCAATAATGACCTCGGCAGAAAGCTATTATGTGACGATTATCTTATTAATGATAGAGAAGAAACAGAATGTGAGCTCGCCGGAAGACGGTGTAATTATCCATGTGGATGGCTTTTCCAGTTCAACTAGCCAGGGGAAAAACGGAAATAACATGTACAGTCGGTTTTGGTAAAAGCTTCTAATTTATAAAAACCTATGAAATTCAGTTAATATATCAAGAAAATTGGTATAGATTTGCTGACATCATTTGCTTATGAAAGACATAATCGGTATTTTTTAACTGATTTGAAAAAAAGAATAGGAATCTTGTAACTTTACGGTAGACCAACCACGAAGTGGAAATTTAAATGTGGGTATCATGGATGCTGCTATCTATGCGACCGAAGAAATGAAATCTTATTCAAATCGATTCAATATCTTTTTATCTATCACACCCGTTTCACTCGAAAATGGCTTAGCCGATTGTCACAAAATTTGGTGAGAACGTGTAGTCTGTGAATCCCTTTACATATAATATATAGTGGTACCCTTTGGTACTGATTTTGAAGGGAGCTCCAACCGAAAATACGAAAAAATCGCAGTGATGCGCCTATGCAAAATCTAGGCATCAGAATCCATCCCGTTCCAATATCTGCAAAAATAAAGTTAATAATATTACATTAACATATTTTAGAAACTTACCCGAAGACCCCCTTAAGTTCATTCTAGAAATATAAAATAAAAGTATAAGCGATAATAAAAGACATTATTCCTGAAAGTTTGAATGCGATCTATTATTAACAAAGTTATTGAAAGTTAAATTTCTGGATTTCACGTAAACTGATTGCACTCTAAGACGTGTATGACGTCATAATATAAAGTGAACTTATCTGAACTGCGAGACCAATGGGGTCATTTTTCTTTTTCTTTTTTAGCTATTTTTAGTTATTTGAATGTCAGTAGAAATTACTGGTGTATGTACATATATGTGCTAATGGAGTTTGGGGGTAGTGTTTTATAAGTTGAACATGTGTGTATGTATGTAACATATGTTTTCGTGAATATAGTAAAGTGGAAGTTCGCCAAAATTCGTTAGATCAATTAGATGGAATGTTTGTTTATTATGGATGAACACAATATTTACTTTTGATAGGTATTGTTTATACATGTGTATCTTCTAGTTTAGCAAAATATAAAGGCATATTTTATATTCTTAGCAATGTACGAATGAAAAAACCCGCATAGAGGACTTGTTTTCAAATTGGGGTAGTTTTGTACCCTCGAATTACGTTGTTAAATTGAAAGTATCGATACCAATTAAGGTGTAAAATAATGCATATAATTAATACCGCAACATATAGTGAAAAATAAAGATGATTCGCCCGTATGACTTGGTCGGGTACCTCTGGCACATAGTTTTTACAGAATATATCTAAATGAGACTCTGCCCGTATGTTGCGAGTGGGAAAACACATCATTTTGGAAAATAAATTAAGAAAAATTGAGGGCTTAGCCAATTTATTAAAACGCGGCCGCGCCGATCGTGCCGGGAAATCATCTACTTGGGAAAAGTTTAAGGCAGTCTTGTGTGCGGTGAATCTATCAATGGGGGAGTCGGTCTCTGGGATGCTGAAAGATAAATTGCCCATACTACTGCATGCGTAAACAATCTCAATGCCGGCGTCGCCGGAACGTTACATTCAGAAAAGCGGCTAATGAAAATGAGTGGTTTTTAGGTATGCGCATTGACGAGTAAATGAAAGTTCGTAATACCTAATATGCATACATGGCTAGATTTAATACATGCCAAATGAAAATCTGCTTTTGAATGTTTTTTTAAAATACGTATGTGTGTTTTACAAGAACGTTACGTATAGCCTGCTGGATACAATGCAAAAAGAATCAACGAAATAGAATGAAATAAAACCGTTGCTGAGGGCGAAAAACAAAATGTATGCAAAATTGGAATCCGAACAGTACCAAAAAAATCGTAATAATCACATTAAAAACTCAAAAAATGACTAGTTAATATTCCGTGTGGAGACTTATATCATCATATATGTCCTTCACTGGGCAGTGGCAGAGATTTGTCCAAACGTTGGATATATTCCGCTGAAATATTTCTCTATTATTCGAGACGACGTTTCATTAAGTATTTTTTCTTTGAAATGGGACTCTCGGGAAGCCTGACGTGAATATAATCCTGCAGGTTCTCAATAGAATTGCAGTCCAAGGGTTGCGGGGAGGTTTTGAATAGTTTGGATAGTTGAACACTACCACAGGCATGTTTTTCACGCTTTATATTTCGGGTCAAATACCCTATTTCCCTGCGCTGGGCATGCAGATTTTTTTTGAAATATTGATGTAGATATTCGCATCCATATACCACTCCATGAATACCACATTACCCACACTGTCCACCCCGTAGCATCCACCCTAGTATAGCACTTCCCACTTTACTATGATTTTCAGATTTTTCCGCAACAATTTTATGTTAGGCTTTCTCTATTATATAACTTTATCATCGCAGAAGAATACATTAAATTTAGATTCGTCGATAAAGGGTACTTCACTCCAAAACTTCTGATCTTCAAAAATATACATCCGAGCAAACTCAAATCGCCTTACTTGATTGACTTTATTAACATAAGTTTTATTCCGAGCCAGGCCTGTGTGCCGACCACCGCAAGCGTATTACGATGATACGACACAGACAGTTATTGACGAAAGCTTGGAGCTTGGAGCACTTTTCATGTACCCATATAGTAACACAGAAAGAACACCAGCATAGAACAGTCCCAACTTGATCTTGGTGTTGAGATAACAGTATTTTCAGATTTTAGACAGGATGTCGAAAGCAGATCTAGTGCTGTTGATGCGTCGAGCAACACCCAGTTCGGTGCCACCGTCAGAAGAAACCACACTTCCTCGATAAACGAATTGATCAATGCTTTCAATGCTCTGCCCATTAATGCAGGTAGGGAGAGTGCGACGACTCGTCAGACTGAGGACCTTGGAGAGACCGTCAAGCTTCGCGGCTTTACTCCATTTGAATGCATTGATGGCCGAAATTATTTCTCTTTGCTTTGAGGAACAGTCCCTATTCGACTAGCCATTTCATTCACAAGTAACAAAACATCACCGGATGTAATACGGTTAAGAACTATGGTGAAGTGTTTTTCCACCTCTTCAGTTGCTCATCATCGTGGCTGGGAAGTCGACGTCCTTCACAGTACCATAAAAATATTTGCGACCGCATGCAAGTACTTTCGTATCTTCCGCTTCCCCCAACAAAGCATCGGCAAATGCTCTCTTGTCACGGCGATATTACGCTGAACTTCCCGAGATTTCGCTCGGTATCGAAGTTTCAGGGCGTTGCGTCCATCACTCGCAGAAGTCAATAGGGCCCTCAACCCCTTCCGTTCATCGATACGCTTTCACGATTCCGCAGTCAGTCTGATTTTATGATACCTCTTCGGGACGTGGCCGATGACCTTTCTAGCACTCGAGAAACGAGCACTTTTGACGGCGACCCAGTGCTCATCAGGTGGGCATATATGCCATCCGATCAGCAAGATAGCTCCCTACTGTCGAACAACAATTGGACCAGACAGGCGATCAATGTTGAACTTATGCGGACGCAGCTTCCCAACCCCGTGAGAAGAGTCACACACAACACGCAAGCCACAGTTAGATACTAGACAGCTACCTCACTCCCCCTTGCTCCTCAAGGGGTGACATCAGTGCGAGTACACACGATTTCAAATTGTTTTGCCCTTGAGCATGAGCGAGATGTACCGAAAACCCGATCAGCTGTGTTTGACATACCGCCCGGACTTGCAAATGTATTGGTGAGATTGGCAAGTTTTTGCTTATGTATAAGCGCATACGTGAAACAACTTTTTGCTATATGGGTGAGCACGCCGTAGTACCAGAATAGCAAAAGCTCACCGATCTCTCTCTTACCAATACGATTTGACGATTATGCCTTTTCCTTGTTTAGCGTCTCTGATGTGTACAGATAAGCTTCTGCAAGCACATTCGCAAGTGGGGTCATTTTTGTAAGGGTACTGCCTATAGTAGATCTACTGTGACGCAAGCGAACGTAACTGACCATCAGATTGTGAATTCCCGCTCAAATTGGAGAGAGCGAGCATTGTGACGACCATCGGTACCGTTGTCGAGAAGCATGCGCACATTCCAGATACCAGTCATGGTCCGTTTTCAATAGACAATGTCTTCGGTGTGAGGTCAGGCCCTATTCGAGGCGTTGTTGACATTTCGGTAGCAATAAAGCTTCAAAAGTCTCAGGTCGCTGGCCCACAAATTTCTATCCCTTTCTGTCGTTTCTTACGACAAGCAGGGAAGACTTTGTGCGTAAGCCCTAAACCACAGTGCATCATAAATGGCATCGTTATCAGTGACAAAAGAGAGTGCATTACGGCATATTGATGCACACTTTTATATGTACACATTCAAATTGCTCTAGCACGTCTTCTTACAATTTCACTTTACTCTGTAAAGTAAGTAAATATCACTGGTACTAATGTTGTGTACATGTCTATCCTATTGGACACTGCTCACAAACTTGATTGGCACATACATACATATCCATACACATGCCTGCCTCGAGTAATTCATACTGATGTACAATTAACTATAAAAAACTAGAAAAGGAAAACTAAAATGGCCCCATGCACTCATATAAGTTCACTTTATATGTTGATGACACACATACACATCTTAGAGTGCAATAAATTTACGTGAAATGCAAAATTTTAACGTTCTATAACTTTGTTAGTAGTAGTATTATCCCTTATACCAATGCCAAATCTTGTACTTCTAGGATGAAATTCAGAGGGATTTTCGGATATATTTCTAAAATGAAGTAATGTGCTATTATTAACTTTGTTTGAGCAGATATCGGAATGGGATATATTTCTAGACCTAGATTTCCTGTAGATGCACCATCTTGAATTTTTTCAGACTTTTCACTTCACTTCACTCCCCTATGTTTCACCCGTTATCAGAAATAAGCTTCGAAACCTACTAATCAAGCCATTTCATTCAATATCCCACATGACTACAATCTGTGAAAAAAACATTTTACACCCCCCTTTCACGTGTATGGGGAGCCCCCTTTCAAACTAAACCTAAAATGGCGCCACTTGCTATATTTAAAGGGATTCACAGACCACATTTTCAAACCAAATTTCGTGACGATTGGTTCAGCAGTTTCCGTGTGAATCGGGTGTGACAGACAGGCGGACAGATAGACATGGAATCGATTTCAATAAGATTTTGTTTCACACAAAACCTTAAAAAGCCGTTCATATGGACCCACTTTAGATGATGCTGACGTCGTATACATCTCAGAGCGCAATAAATTCGCAAAAAATAGAAAATTTCGACCTTAAAGAAACTTTTGTTCATAACAATTTTCGTCGTATGTACGACGAAAACTTATCTTTCTGTTAAATAGTTACGAGACTTGTTTCACAGGCCTCACTCTCCAATACTTCACGCATTATTAGAAATAAATATAAGTTTCGAAAAGTACTGATTTATCCCTTTTGTTTCATATTCTACATAACAATAACCAAGAAAAAATTTAAGCCCACCTTTGCATGTATGGAGAGCCCCTTCCCCTTAAGCCCAACGTAAAATGATGCTACCCTTTTCAGAAAACATATTCTAACCAAATTCCATGACAATAACTTCAGATTTTGTTTCACACAAAATCTTGAAATTGATATCGTCCATTCAACCGCATGTTCTTCAGCAGACGCAGCATAGAGGTGGTCACCAATAACGAGAAGAAAAAATGTTGGTGGCAAAGTACAACCCTGGAGCTCTGGTCATCATCATCATCAATGGCGCAACAAACTGTATCCGGTCTAGGCCTGCCTTAGTAAGGAACTCAAGACACCCCGGTTTTGCGCCGAGGTCCACCAATTCGATATCCCTAGGCCATCGCTCCATCTCAGGCAGGGTCAGCCTCGTCTTGTTTTTCTACAATAGGTATTGCCCTTATAGACTTTCCGGGCTGGATCATCCATATCCATACGAATTAAGAAACCCGCCCACCGCAACCTGTGTTGAGCTGGATATTATCCACAACCAGACGATCGTGGTATCGTTCATAGATTTTGTCGTTATGTATGAGTACGGAATTTTCTATCCTCATGTAGGGACCGAAAATTCTTCGGAGGATTCTTCTCTCGAACGCGGCCAAAATTTCGCAGTTTTTTTGCTAAGAAGCCCTCCCAGGAATACATGAGGACTGACAAGATCATCGTCTTGTAAAATAAGAGCTTTGATCCTATTATGAGACGTTTCCAGCGGAACGGTTTTTGCAAGCTGAAATAGGCTCTGCTTGCAGACAACAACCGTGCCCGGATTTCGTCATCATAGTTGTCATCTGTTGTGATTTTCGACCCTAGATAGGAGAAATTTTCAACGGTCTCAAAGTTGTAGTCTCCTATCTTTATTCTTCTCGTTTGATCAGTGCGATTTGATGCTGTTGGTTCTTTGGTTTTTGACGTTGCCACCATGTACTTTGTCTTGTCTTCATTAATGCGCATCCCGAGATATCGCACCGCCTGCTCGATCTGGATGAAGGAAGACTGTACCCATAATGCCAATATCGTCAGCATAGGCCAGTAGTTGGGTGGACTTGAAGAGGATGGTGCCTCTCGCATTTACATTTGCATCGCGAATCACTTTCTCGAGGGCCAGGTTGAAGAGGACGCATGATAGGGCATCCCCCTGTCGTAGACCATTGTTGATGTTGAATGGTCTCGAGAGTGATCTTGCTGCTTTTATCTGGCCTCGCACATTGGCCAGGGACTGCCTAGTCAGTTTTATCAATTTCGTCGGGATACCGAATTCTCTCATGGTCGTGTACAATTTTACCCTGGCTATGCTATCATAGGCGGCCTTAAAGTCGATAAATAGATGGTGCAACTTGTGTCCATAACAGTTTTTCCATCGCTTGAAGTGAACCCTCTTTGGTATCGCCAACAATGTTCTGAGCGTATGGGGCTATCCGGCCCAGCAATATAACGGAGAAACTCTGTTTTTACTTCACCCGGCATGTCCCTGTTGGGTAGAGCATTCTGGATACACTCCTGTAAATCTCTCTTGATGAAGCTGGTGAGAAAATATAGGTATATTGTCAGGAACCACCTACCGGCTCATAGGTGTAATTGACGTGCTATGAGTCATCATTGCAACCATGTATCTACGATCCCTCTTTCCGGACCGGACCGTCATTAAAGTTTTAAACCTCCGAATTTTTTCACTTGAGACCGATTGACAGGAAATTTGGTTTGTGGATAGAGGGTGGCATAAGAAATACAAGTTGTATAGCGCTCAATGTTTGGTTGGCCTCAACAGTTCATGAAAAGTAGTCCACTTTCCTGTAAAGCTACTCAACGCTGCTTCTTCACTTTCTGTGGAATGCTTCTTCTAGTTACACAGACATCCTGCTAATCCAAGATCTTGGAATTAGGGACGATCCTTAAGATTCCGAAAAAGGAGGCCCGTCCTTAGTGCGACAACTAGGCGGATATTTTCGTGCTCTACACCGTCGTAAAGGCAATAGGTAAATTAATGCTGGAACGCATCTAGGAACTTCGATCGACAATGGGAAGGTGGGTTTCCTTTCTGGATATTTCTGTACTGAAAACATCAACATCCTGTGTATCATCCGGTTCGCCTGCTCTCACTGAATCATGGACCTTGGTCAAATCTCTTTGGATTTAGAGAAAGCGGCGAGTAGAGTCAGACTAAAGATAAACGTCGACGCCAAAACCAAGGTTCTCAGTATGGTTGGCCATCGCAATCGAAATCGAATATTGAGGGTGTTTAGGATTGAATAAGTCTTTAGGATAAGAAATACAACTCATTTTAATCTATTTAACGGCATCTACATCAAGAGTATAATGTTAAACATCAGGCTTGATTTTGTAAAACAACGATGAACGGCAATGAACTCGCGGTAAAATGTACTCCGGAAATCCAAGACAAAACTGAACATAATCAGCTTAAATTCACGTGTCGCATAGATATATTGCATGGGCAATTATTTACTGGGCAATGACCCAAGGTTGACTTTGCTCTGTTCTTTGTACTTTGCCTTTCTTTTCTTTGCACTTCATAAATTTTAGTCTGCTAAGCATCTTAGCCCATAAGCAAAATTTGTGTATAAAATAAGTATTCAAGACTCAGAGACAGAGACAGAAGACAGTGGATTAAAGTGTGGTTATCTCGAGAAATCCTGGAAGGGGTTGAAACACATTTCACAGCCAACGATGGCGCTATGCCCCATCCAGGGGTAAAGGGCATGCATATATGTGTCCGGATAGCTGAGTGGTTAGAGCACAAGGCTATCGTATGGAATTTGTATCGTGATTTGATGTCGGATACCAGTCGACTCAACTGTGAATGAGTTCCTGAGTCAAATCAGGGTAATAATCTCGGCGAGGGCAATGCTGACCAGTGCACTGTTACGGTATTGAATGAAATGCTCTAACACACTTCAAGGCCCTGATTCATTTGGATTGTTGCGTCAACCATTATTATTATTATTATTTCCGAATTGGCACAATCTCGTCAGATGCCGGATTTTACCTAATATTTACACTAAATGCCGAGCATTTAGCCGCGGACGATCCTACCTACTTGAAAGATAAAGGGGCGCTGATGGCGGTGGCTGGTGGTAGATCAATGGCAGAATCCGTCGAGAGCTCCCCGCAACATCGAGCACGTTTGCAAAATGGTGTATTTCGGCATGGTTTGAACCAGACTGCGATAGAGTCCCAATACAGCACCGGAAGCCGTGAGGGATTTAGATACAATACCTATAATTAACAACATTATGGAAACTATAATACAAAGGTCAAAGGGTAGTATAGGTCCCGGGGCGAAACGTGGATTGGTACCCACGATGGAGCATAAAACCTGGGAAATGCCTGCTGAACCAACACCAACAGCTCTACTACCAAACCCTATCTCCACCTCCACGTGGTGACCGCTGGGAGCTCTTTCTTAACGAAAAGCTGCAGACGGAGAAGGATGAAGGCGAGTCTCCCGCGCCTAAAAACGGGACAAATTGTACCAACTGGTCCTCCAGGTTGGGGGTTGGGTAGGGCTGACAACCCTACACGGAAAACAACCGTTACGAAGCCACAACAGGAGCCTCGGATAGGACGGATATTAAAACGACGGACCCGGCAACGACAAAGGAACAACGATTTGCGCATTTTCTCATGGAACGTGCGCTCCCTGTACAGAGATGAAGCTGATAAGCAGCTAGCCGATACCCTGTCCCAATATAGGGCTGATGTAACAGCGTTGCAAGAGATGCGATGGACAGGGACCGGTTTCCTGGAGAAGAGCCACTACACCATATATTATAGCGGCCATCCAGTAAACCATGTGCTCGGAGTAGGTTTCTTAGTCAGCCAAAAAATGAAACCTGCTGTTATCGGCTTTGAAAGTATAAGCGAACGGCTGTGCACTCTGCGCTTGCGAGGCAAGTTTAGAAATATAAGCCTCATAAACGTTCACGCCCCTACAGAGGAGACTGCAGAGTCGGAGAAGGATACCTTCTACGAGGCAGTAGAAAGAGCCCTCGAAGCCTGTCCCAGATATGATATCAAAATCATACTTGGGGATTTCAACAGCCAAGTAGGGAAGGAGCCCGTATTCAGGCGATACGTTGGCTCCCATAGCTTACACGAAAAAACAAATGATAACGGACTGCGGACTATTCAATTAGCAGGGTCACACGAAATGGTTGTTGGAAGTACCTGGTTTGCGCGGAAAGCGGTCCACAAACATACGTGGGCCTCTCCAGACGGGACCACTTTCAACCAAATTGACCACGTGTTGATCGAACGCCGCCACCTCTCAGCCTTGATGAATGTCAGAACATATAGGGGGGCCAATATAGACTCGGATCACTATCTCGTTGGCATGGTGCTCCGAGCTCGAATAACAATACCACCTAGAATCCCCTCTGACAATCAGGTGAGAGTGAACACTGAAGCCATCCACAACACAACCCTCCGCGACACCTATAAGAGGGAAATGGATGCCGCAATAACCGCAGTCAATAGAGGACCTGGAGATGAAGCATCAACTAATGATCTTCACAACCATCTGAAGAACGTTATCATGGATACGGCCACAAATATACTTGGGCCCAGCCGCAAAAGGAGTCGGAACGGCTGGTTTGACGATGAATGTAAGCTAGCAACGGAACGGAAGAATGCCGCATACCGAGTAATGTTGCATTCTCAAAGAACGCGGGCACGCGCAGAGACTTATCACGAACTCCGTCGAGCGGAGAAGCGACTTCACAGACGGAAAAAGGAAGCCTGGGAGAACCAACAAGTCTGTGAACTAGAAAAGTACAGGGAGCAACCGCACCAGGCGCGGAAGTTTTACCAACAAGTCAGCAGGATGAAGCCTTATACACCTCGATGCTCATCCTGCCGAGACAAAGAGGGAAATCTGATTTCCGACAGAATGGGCATATTAGAGCGATGGGTTGAGTACTTTGATGAGCTACTGAACAACCAGAACATCGGCGAGTTGGAGGTCCCGCCAACTGAAGACGACGGACAAATACTGCCACCACCAAGTTTAGGAGAAACAGTCCGTGCAATTCATCGGCTAAAAAATCATAAGTCGCCAGGAGCCGATGGAATTACAGCCGAATTGGTTAAATATGGAGGCGACCAGTTACACCAAGTGGTTCATCAACTTGTGCTCAAGGTATGGGACAGCGAATCAATGCCTGACGATTGGCAGCGAGGCATAATCTGTCTCATACATAAAAAGGGAGATATCACACAGTGCAGCAATTATAGAGGTATCACGTTGCTGAGTACCATCTATAAGATATTCTCCACTATCTTGCTAGGCCGGATAGCCCCATACGCCCAGAACATCATTGGCCCATACCAAAGAGGCTTCACTCCAGGCAAATCAGCAACAGATCAGATTTTCTCTCTGCGGCAGGCGATGGAAAAACTGTTGGAATATGGACAACAGTTGCACCATCTGTTCATCGACTTTAAAGCCGCCTATGATAGCATAGCCAGGGTAAAACTGTACACGGCCATGAGAGAATTCGGTATCCCGACGAAATTAATAAGACTGACTAGGCTGACCCTGACCAATGTGCGAGGCCAGATAAAAGCAGCAGGATCACTCTCAAGACCATTCGACATCAACAACGGTCTACGACAAGGGGATGCGCTATCATGCGTCCTCTTTAACCTGGCCCTCGAGAAGGTGATCCGTGATGCTGAGGTGAATGCAAGAGGTACGATCCTCTTCAAGTCCACCCAACTACTGGCCTATGCTGACGATATCGACATCATGGGAAGAACCACCCGAGACGTTCAAACTGCCTTCATCCAGATCGAGCAGGCGGCGCGAGATCTTGGGCTGCACATCAATGAAGGCAAGACAAAATACATGGTGGCAACGTCAGCACCGAAGACGAATCAACCAACAACATCAAACCGCACTGGTCAAACACAAGCACGAACAAGAATAAGGATAGGGGAATACAACTTTGAGACCGTTGACAATTTCTCCTATCTAGGGTCGAAAATCACAACCGATAACAACTACGATGAGGAAATCCGCGCACGGTTGTTGTCAGCCAACAGAGCCTACTTCAGCTTACAAAGACTGTTCCGCTCGAAACGTCTCACCATAGGGTCAAAGCTCTTACTGTACAAGACTATGATCTTGCCAGTCCTCATGTATTCCTCGGAAACTTGGGTTCTTAGCAAGAAAAATTGCGAACTCTTGGCCGCGTTCGAGAGAAGAATCCTCCGAAGAATTTTTGGCCCCCTACATGAGGATGGACGATTCCGTAGCCTACACAATGACGAAATCTATGAGCGATACCATGACCGTACGGTTGTGGATAAAATCCGGCTCAATAGGTTACGGTGGGCGGGTCACTTAATCCGTATGGATGAAGATGATCCCACCCGGAAAGTCTATAAGGGCAATATCTATGGTAGGAAAAGAAGACGAGGCAGACCCTGCCTAAGATGGAGCGATGGCGTGGGCCAGGACGCCAGACAGCTTTTAGGGATATCGAATTGGTGGACCTCGGCGCAAAACCGGGATGTCTGGAGTTCCTTATTAAGGCAGGCCTAGACCGGATACCGGTTGTTGCGCCGTTGATGATGATGATGATGATAATACAACCACTTTCCCGAGACATAAAATTTCTTTGATTTTTCGAGCCAATGACCCATAGTTCACCTTCTTCTCCACGTATTTCCGTTCAATGTTGCTATTATGGGAGATAGCAACATTAATAATAATATACGCGGAGCGACCCATCTTGTCAGCTAACCGTCCGTTTGGATTGTTATTTAATATGTGCTGATCAGTTAGAATTTATCGGTCCTAATAATGCTGTAACCAGACCTATCAAGTACTACTTGCGGCTCATATTGGTAAACGGGACATGTTCCTGTAATCAGCCCATGCTTGTATGCAAGGTTTTGATGAATTACCTTTCATACAGCATTATGTCTGTTCGTGTATTGCACCGGTGCTGTTAGAGTGCGGCCAGAAATAAGATGGTCCAATGTCTTTAACGCTGAACCACACATTCTGCACTGGTCGTTCCCCACCCACTCTTTCATGATGAGTTTTTTATAAGCTGGGGTAGCGACCACGCCGTCCTGAATGGCAACCATGAATCCCTCCGTCTCAGCAAAGATTCCCCAGCGCACAGCCATTTGTTCGACAAATGGCTGCCAAATACAATTCACGTGTTTGAATTGAATTCGACTTCCATTCATCAATCCGCTCTTGGCCGAACTTCACCCCACTCAGAGGATTGAAAGATCGATCCTTCAAGTTAAGTGCAGTCAACGCACAGTCTGCTTTACAGACAGGTGCATGCAAGGGACTCGCCTGCTCTTTGCTGTAAAAATAATCGCGCAGCGAGTCAACTTGGCGATAATGTTGTGCCGCCCCGTAAACCACGCCTCTACCTCCGATGTCACGAGGCAGGTTCACTCGTTTGGATGATGCATTCGGAATTTGGACATATTAGTCCGTATCCGCCGTTGGACGTTTTCCAGATCGGTTTTCGTCCACGGCAATGTTCCGAATGCATAAGCCAGTGTGCCCAAGTCTGCCTTTTCACCCACATGACCATTAAGGTCGCCAGCAGGCACGTGATAAGTCTTTTCATCGAGAAGTTGCCATAAGGCATCTTTCTCGGCATCAGGTCGACCTGTCTGTGGTGCGTACGCGGTGAAGAAGCGAATAGTGCGATCAGCTGATATAATGGTGAGCTTCATCAGATGATCATCAAATCGTTCGACTTCTTTAATGGTATCACGGAAACCCTCTGAAATGGCAATGCTAACACCATATTGAGTGTGCGGGTTATCAAAATAGAGAGTTTATAGCCATTTTTACCGCGTTCGCGTTCAATGTCGCAGCTTTTGGCACTAGACCATCGGGTTTCTTGCAGAGCCCAGATATCAATACGCATTTTCCGAAGGGCTCTTGCGAGTTCCTCCGTCTTTCCAGTTTGGGTACCAACATTTAGCGTGCAGCCACGTATAATCTTTGTTTTGTTCGGACTAACTTGCTTACGTCCTGATGCCGCCCATGTGTCAAGAACCATTGCCCATTTCTCGACATAACGGTAGCTCGTCCTGCCGCGTCGACTGAGGTGGACGCCCTAACATTTCTCCGAGGCTTGTGACTCAATCCAATCATCGTGTTTGTAACGACATTTTATGCATTTTCTTGGTCGGCCTGTCGCGGGACCTGTCACCAAGAGAGTTCAGGTAGGATTTAGAATAGGGAGGGCAGAGATTGGAATAACTCCAACTATACTCTATTTATCTCTTTCCCTGATCTCAGCATTTTATTTTTGTTTTACTGAGGATAGTACAGAGTACGTTGTTTATGATGCAGTTAAAAATTACATATTTACGCTTCAGTAGCGATTAACGTGGCTTGTAGACGAATTGATTTTTCGCCTTCAGCTTTCATCAACGGTTTACAACTGGATTTTTAAATGTGGAAATTTAGCGGGAATTTCAGCGAAGTAAGCTAAATATTGAATAGATAGACAAGATAAGATGGTGGCATGGAAGCGCTCTTGCTTCTATTGTGACATTGTATTATTGTACTCCTGCAAGACATAAATGATTCTAGCGTCAAATTATTATTTACTTTTCCGTATCAGACACAATATCAACTGTGAGGGACCCATCCAGAATAAGAAACATCACAATAGTACAGGGCCCGCATCAAAAGGCATGACATAAAGAACGTAATGCGCTCAAGCTGTGGTACCCCGACAAATCTCGGGAAGTGCACCGTGCATCGTGACGAAAGGGAATTTATTATTGTGCTGGTCAGATGAATGTAAGCTAGCAACGGAACGGAAGAATGCCGCATACCGAGTAATGTTGCATTCTCAAAGAACGCGGGCACGCGCAGAGACTTATCACGAACTCCGTCGAGCGGAGAAGCGACTTCACAGACGGAAAAAGGAAGCCTGGGAGAACCAACAAGTCTGTGAACTAGAAAAGTACAGGGAGCAACCGCACCAGGCGCGGAAGTTTTACCAACAAGTCAGCAGGATGAAGCCTTATACACCTCGATGCTCATCCTGCCGAGACAAAGAGGGAAATCTGATTTCCGACAGAATGGGCATATTAGAGCGATGGGTTGAGTACTTTGATGAGCTACTGAACAACCAGAACATCGGCGAGTTGGAGGTCCCGCAAAATGAAGACGACGGACAAATACTGCCACCACCAAGTTTAGGAGAAACAGTCCGTGCAATTCATCGGCTAAAAAATCATAAGTCGCCAGGAGCCGATGGAATTACAGCCGAATTGGTTAAATATGGAGGCGACCAGTTACACCAAGTGGTTCATCAACTTGTGCTCAAGGTATGGGACAGCGAATCAATGCCTGACGATTGGCAGCGAGGCATAATCTGTCTCATACATAAAAAGTGAGATATCACACAGTGCAGCAATTATAGAGGTATCACGTTGCTGAGTACCATCTATAAGATATTCTCCACTATCTTGCTAGGCCGGATAGCACCATACGCCCAGAACATCATTGGCCCATACCAAAGAGGCTTCACTCCAGGCAAATCAGCAACAGATCAGATTTTCTCTCTGCGGCAGGCGATGGAAAAACTGTTGGAATATGGACAACAGTTGCACCATCTATTCATCGACTTTAAAGCCGCCTATGATAGCATAGCCAGGGTAAAACTGTACACGGCCATGAGAGGATTCGGTATCCCGACGAAATTAATAAGACTGACTAGGCTGACCCTGACCAATGTGCGAGGCCAGATAAAAGCAGCAGGATCACTCTCAAGACCATTCGACATCAACAACGGTCTACGACAAGGGGATGCGCTATCATGCGTCCTCTTTAACCTGGCCCTCGAGAAAGTGATCCGTGATGCTGAGGTGAATGCGAGAGGTACGATCCTCTTCAAGTCCACCCAACTACTGGCCTATGCTGACGATATCGACATCATGGGAAGAACCACCCGAGACGTTCAAACTGCCTTCATCCAGATCGAGCAGGCGGCGCGAGATCTTGGGCTGCACATCAATGAAGGCAAGACAAAATACATGGTGGCAACGTCAGCACCGAAGACGAATCAACCAACAACATCAAACCGCACTGGTCAAACACAAACACGAACAAGAATAAGGATAGGAGAATACAACTTTGAGACCGTTGACAATTTCTCCTATCTAGGGTCGAAAATCACAACCGATAACAACTACGATGATGAAATCCGCGCAAGGTTGTTGTCAGCCAACAGAGCCTACTTCAGCTTACAAAGACTGTTCCGCTCGAAACGTCTCACCATAGGGTCAAAGCTCTTACTGTACAAGACTATGATCTTGCCAGTCCTCATGTATACCTCGGAAACTTGGGTTCTTAGCAAGAAAAATTGCGAACTCTTGGCCGCGTTCGAGAGAAGAATCCTCCGAAGAATTTTTGGACCCCTACATGAGGATGGACGATTCCGTAGCCTACACAATGACGAAATCTATGAGCGATACCATGACCGTCCGGTTGTGGATAAAATCCGGCTCAATAGGTTACGGTGGGCGGGTCACTTAATCCGTATGGATGAAGATGACCCCACCCGGAAAGTCTATAAGGGCAATATCTATGGTAGGAAAAGAAGACGAGGCAGACCCTGCCTAAGATGGAGCGATGGCGTGGGCCAGGACGCCAGACAGCTTTTAGGGATATCGAATTGGTGGACCTCGGCGCAAAACCGGGATGTCTGGAGTTCCTTATTAAGGCAGGCCTAGACCGGATACCGGTTGTTGCGCCGTTGATGATGATGATGATCGTATACCGCATTACAAAGAAACCTGCATGTGGTCGTAAGCTCCTTGACGATCCGGTTAAGGACGTTAACGCTAAGCTAAGATAGAAACTTAACAAGTCGGGAAACCGGAAGCTGGACGCTTCAGGTACGAAAGGTTTTGGGTATTTCTTAGTACGTAGCACGTAATATATCCATATATTATGTGAGAGTATCCACTTTCGGGTGATATTGGCATACATAGTCTTCAATTTTCAGAGAAGCAACAAGTTCAACGTATTATAAATTTGTTAGTAACAGTGGGATTTCCATCAAACTTGGTACGATCATGCTCTACGTTATAGCCTACATCACTGCAGAATTTCGTGCCGCTAGGATGAATTTAAGGGGGGTTTCCAGCCAATTACGAAAAATTATAGTAATATACTATTATTAACTTTATTTGAACAGATATTGGTATGAAAGGTATTTCGGAGCCAAGGCACCATATAGTGGCAGTCTCCTGATTTTTTTTCAGATTTTTCGGTTTGGTAGTTTCTGAGAATGGCCCCCTTAAAGAAATGATCACTTTCAACCCCCCGCGCTCCCCACGTTTCCAATAAATGTCAAAACTAAGACCGGCTTCGAAAAGTACTAATCGAGACCTTTAATCTGATACTCCACATGACTATATTTGATGAAAAAAAAATTTACACCCCCCTTTTGCATGTATGGGGACCCCCCCTTAAATTCAACGTAAAAGGATGTAACTCATTGTATGTGTGAGCGTTCACAGTTCCCACCTTTCTATCAAATTTGGTGTCAATCGCTATAACCGTCTCCGAGAAAAATGCGTGTGACGGACAGACAGACAGACAGACAGACGGACAGACAGACAGACAGACAGACGGTAAACCGATTTTAATAAGGTTTTGTGTTTACACAAAACCTTAAAAATGGTATGAACTGCTCCTCCAAACAGAAGTGAAAGCATCGCGGCCATCTCGTTGAACCGTTCCTTCTGCATAGTTGCTACTTCCATTTATTAATGTATCCTGACAACTCAACCTTATTATCAGGGAGTGGAAAAAGGACATCCGCTTTCGAAAAAGAGCAGCTGCCTTAAGAGCGTCAGTCTTAAAAGCAACATATATTTTTTGGCTCCAAATAGTGGATTCATCTGTCCTATAACCACCTCTGTTGAAAAAAAAACCTTCTGTTCAACAGTTATTTTTCAAAAGTTGGTGTTCCAATTCTAATAGAAGTTTGATTTCCATTATTGCTGAAAATAATGCGGGAAGTCGGGGGCACTTTGTCTTAAACACTCTCGAACGGAAAGGTACGTCGGCATATAGACCAAGTGTCAGTAGATAAGTTGATTAGAAGGTGGTGTCGTCAGAGTGGTCGACAACTGAGACGCCCTGGAAGCACCTGGCGCAGAATAGCAAAGAGGGGGGAGTTTCTCGGGAGGATTTGAAAGTAGGTGTAAAACATGTTAGTAAACGGGCACTGACGGCGCGGTAGGGTTGACACATTATGCTTCTTTTATGAGAGAATGGGAACCATATCTATGGTATTTGGCAATAGACTCCCTTACTTTCACTAATGGTGGAAATCATTTCTACAGTGGAATCTAACAAAATTCATATTATTATTTTAAATTTCAACTAAATTCAATTTTTCTGTGGTTCTTATGAAATGTCTGGGTAATATATCTATAATGTAATGTCTGTGTAATATCATTTAGATATCTGACTTTTTATGACTTATGACAAGACTAATGTGTTTTACACACCTGACCCATCACTCCGAGACTAGCTAACATAGAGGCCTTCAAGCACATATCTAGATAGACAGATCTGGTGGGGGGATGGACCGAAGCAACAGCCCAGGATCGTTCTCCCTTCACCGGAGAAGGTGCCAATAGGACCCCAAGCCAAGGTGGAACAGCATACGCCGAGGGCTGCGTGGCCAATGGGGAACTTGCAACCTCTGAATACCTTGGGCACCTTCAGTTTCAAATAAGACCCTTACCCTGGTGGCCGGGCCAGCCAGGGTGGACATTCTTCCCGGAATACTCGTGGGACCAAAACATGGACTCAATTCTCAAAAAACGAAAACAGAAAACGACGATAGAAGAAGAGGGGGTGATGCCAAGCGCATCATCGGAGGACGAGCTGCTGGCCGCCCGCCAGGAGACAGTAGCCGTTGAGAGCAGTAGACTCAGTACCAGTCGTAGCACCGCTGTGCTGAAACCAACTGCAGGGACCTCCCGGAGCGAGGCGGACTAATGGCTTCCAGCCCGGAATCCACTGCCGTTAAGCTGGGTGTAGCGAGTACCAGATATAGTACTTCTAACCCGAAACCCTCAGCGTCGGGGGATCCCTCGAAAGTGAAAACTGACAAGAACGTCGGTCGCCGGAAACCGGCTAAGAAACGAAGGTCCACTGGTGTCCTGGTCAAGAGCCAGTACCAGAAGAACATGCATATTCTCAGCAAGATTGCTAAGAATAAGGAGGCCGGTACTGTCGACAAAGTGGGATGAAAAAGACCTCGCTAAATACCAGGCGATTGTTGACGAATACAATAGCAAACGCCTAGCTGACGGGCAGAAGGCCAAGCCCATCGCTCTAAAACGCAATCGATCTCAAGACGAGGTCGAGCAAGATAAGAAGCGGAGTAGAGTGGGCAAGAGCGTAGATGCTAAGCAACATCCGAAGAAACTTGCGCAACAACCGTCAGCCGACGGGCCTTCAGCGACGTGGCCAAGAGCCACTTACGTGTGGTCCTGACGGATGATAATGCTTCTGGCGGTAAACTAGCGCCGGAGGTGTGTACCAGTGTTGAGGCCAGGCTGTCGGGCATGGTCTATGAGCATCTCCTGGACACCAAAGGCAAATTTCACAAAACCGGGACTCCCATGGATGACTGGGTTGTTATCAAGGAGGAGGAACCTCAGACAAACAGCCAACCTTTACTACTTCGTATAAATGAGGAGTGCGTGGAGGCACTAAAAAAGCCCGACTATAAAGTGCGGTTCGGAGTTAGGAATGTAAAGGTAAAAGTTTTCCGCTCTGCAAAACCGGACGACGACCTAGACCCAATCGACGCCGCCAACGAGCTGTTGGAGAAGATGACGATCGACGGCCCGACGGGGACTGACGAACCCCCCACGCAAGCAGATCATGCTGAGAGTAACGCAGATAAATCTGCAGCACTCGAAGTGCGCCTCGGCTAATATGCTTGTCTTCCTCTGAGAGGAAAACATCGACATCGCACTAATACAGGAGCCCTGGGTTGGAGGCGACCGAACCATCAAAGGGTTCCGAAGCAAATATTTTAATTTATTCCACAGCACTGGAGGCGCTGATCAGGATAGATCTAGAGCCTGTATTCTCGCGAGGAAGAGTCTGTACGCTGTATATTTCTCTTCTTTTACATGGCTCACGACCGATCATCTCCGCCAGATATGATAGGCTGCGACGCTAATGCAAGGCATACGCTTTGGGGCATCTCCGAAATCAATCAAACCTATCGGTGTGTAACAGGGGCAGTACACCAACCTTCCATTTCCCCTGCTCGGAGAACTGTGACGGTTGGGAAGAGGTCATTGATATCACCCTAATAACTTACAATGGGATTCT
Organism: Hermetia illucens; assembly: GCF_905115235.1. Classification (NCBI taxonomy): domain Eukaryota; kingdom Metazoa; phylum Arthropoda; class Insecta; order Diptera; family Stratiomyidae; genus Hermetia; species Hermetia illucens. The sequence goes on from NC_051852.1 coordinate 72,792,327, forward strand.
TAGGGTGGAGGACTGGAGAGTGTGTGACCAGAGATCCTTCTCTGACCACAGTTGGATACTTTTCAGTCTAGATCTCGCCATAGAGGTTTCCAAAGCCTTTAGAGACCCCAGGAGAATCGACAGGAGAAAGTTTGGTCAAGTAATTAAGAACAAACTCTCCGGTGCGCAAATTGGTAAGATTGGCACGACAGACGAACTGGAGTCAAAGGTCGGGGCTCTGAAAAAAGCATTCGATACCGCCTTTAAAGTCTTTTGCCCTACTAAGTACAGTAAAAATACCCTGGCACCGTGGTGGAATGAAGATCTCTCTAGCCTCAGGAAGCTGACCAGAGAAATCTTCAACATCTGCTACTGGGGACTGCCTGAAGAAGTACAAGTCGACCATCAGGACCGCCAAGATGCGGTCTTGGTTTGACTATTGTCAGAACATCGAAAGCACAAGTGAATCCGTGAGGCTCAGTAAGATTCTGTCCAAGGAACATAAGAGCCCATCCTTTCTTAAAAAGTCGGAAGGCTCCTGGATGGAATCTTCTAGCGAAACCCTGCAGCTGCTTCAAATGCATTTTCCCTCCAGCGAGGAGGACTGTGAGTCAGAAACTTGTTTGGAGGGTTGGCGGCCGCTCCAGCTGTGCGGGACTTTCCAATCGGTAATTAGCGAGGATAAGATCGGCTGGGCTATAAACAGCTTCTCCGCATACAAATCTCCCGGCCCAGATGGCATAATGCCAGTCATGCTACAGAAGCAGCAGGAAAGGGTGGTTGCATCTCTTTAGGAGGCGCGCACGAGTGGTGTTCATACCGAAAGCAGGCAGGCGCAGTCATGAGTCCGCGAAAGACTTTCGACCAATCAACCTGACTTCTATCGTGCTGAAGACCCTAGAGTGCGTCCTGCACATTCATTTAGGGGCGATTATGGAGAGAAGACCTATCTCTAAGTCCCAGCATGCCTATCTCAAAGGAAAATCCACTGAAACCGCCCTCTACGAGGTAATTGGGACGGTTGAGCGGTCGCTGTAGTACAAGCAGTATACCCTAGCTACCTTTTTGGATATAGAGGGATCTTTTAACAACGTTAGTACCAACGCCATCAAGGAAGCCTTGACCGGTATTGGATTGGAGGAGTAGCTCACGCATTGGATTATATCCACGCTAAGTACAAGGATAATCCAGTCCGATCTGGGAGGCAACCACTTGACCAGAGCTGTGGCGTCATCTCACCGGTGCTCTAGTTAATAGTAACGGGCAAAATTTTACGTACATTGGACAGCAGCGGGGTGAAGGTGGTGGCGTATGCCGACGACTTGGTGATATTAGTGTCAGGGATGTTTCTGTCCGTTATGAGCGACATCGTGGAAGGAGCGCTGCGAAATGTGTGCCTGTGGGCCGCAAGATGCGAACTCAGCATAAATCTAACCAAAACGCAACTGATGCTATTCACCACCAAGACAAGGATACCTGCAGTCCATCTACCACGGCTGAATGAATTGGTTGTTTCCTCTAATGTAAAGTATCTGGGTGTAACCCTGGATCCAAAGCTAAAATGGAGAATGAACATAGAACTGAGGGCTAAGAAGGCCGGTATAGCCTTCTATGGCTGCAAGAGAACCTTTGCAAAGAAATGGGGTCTCCGGCCGAGGATGGTTCTCTGGATGTACACCGCTGTACTGCGTCCGACCCTAACGTACGGCTCTATTGTATGGTGGCAGGCTTTGAAGAAAAAATACAATAGGATGAAGCTTAATATGATTCAAAGAACCGCGTGTGCAGGTGCTACTGGGGCTCTGCAGTCCTGCCCGGCAGATGCTCTCAATGTACTCCTGCATCTCCTCCCCATAGACCTCCACATTAAATATGTTTCAGCGTTCTCCTAAACGGCCTCTTCCAGTGAACTACCCTGCTTGGGCGTTGGCCAAGCTCGCGCACTAACTCCTGGATGTTTAATTAGAGGACCGTGGTTGCTCTCGTTCCGGGTTGCCGAAACTTAACTTCGGAACGATGGGGTAATCAAACACTACTGAAACAGAAAACGCCAAAAGGTTAGGAATAATACTTACTTGATTGGCTTGGATTAAGTTAAAGAAAACACTCGCGACTCCACTTCAACAAACCTTTTATTTCTAAGCACAATATTCTATTTTTTTCTTTTTAATAATTTTTACTAATTAATTTCATAAGCGAGTTAAAGTAAATTACCGCGCGAAATAAAGTGTTCTCGGTTAGAACACTTTAGCTCTGTTCAGAGGCTTTTTGACTACTCAAAATTAAAAGTAATGCTATTCTTTAAGTCACCTATGTTTGACCCTTCCGTGTTTACACATTGCTTTGAAAGTGTTCTTGTACACAACACAATAACACTTGTTTATTATTATAAATTTGGTTGTTGGCGGCAAATCGACACCTGCTGTTGCGCTGCGAATTGCTGACACGGAAGAAAGTCATGTCGAGGCCAAATATACCATTTGGTAAGTAACATGCTGATGCAATGGCGGAAAGGAATCTCGTGATGTCCAAACAGGCCATTTGCATTGCATGTGATGTAACGACGGAAGAGGTTAAATGCGCATGCAGACTGGGTTTCATGGGGCTAGCTCCAAAGATGCGGCTGCTGGAGAAAATCCGGCGAAATCGCTTAAACAAAATATGTTGCAGCCTGGAGTGCCGTCAGACTACGTGAGTTCGGATTCTGGGCAGCGAAGCCCTTCGGCCACAACAACATCCTAGATGAAGTATCTCGGGAAATCTGGGCATTCCCCACGGACTATGCCCCACGCAAGCTGAACTTCACGAGAAACTTTGCTGTCGACTTTCCAACCAGGACAAAGTGGAAGACCGGCGGCGTGTTGCAAGGTTATGACACAGTATACTTTACGGACGGATTAATGATGGCCTATGGAGTCGACGTGGGGGTTTTCTCGAATAGATACGGTGTATCCAAGTCGTATGGTCTCCCAGGTTTCGCCAGTGTATTCCAAGCGGAAGTACTCGCGATATTGGAAGTCTGTCGATGGCTGGAGCGAGATTCGAGCCCCAAGCGTAACATAGCCATTCTAACCGACAGCCAAGCGGCCATCAAGGCCTTTTACTCAACGACGACATCTTCCAGGCTGGTGGGGCAGTGCAGAGACGCGCTGAACCGTCTGGGCGGTACATAGAAACATAGAGGGGAATGAGCGGGCTGACGGATTGACCAGGCGAGGCTCTACTCTTGGCAGTCCTTCGGCGAATACAGTCGGTGTTCCGCTGCCGGCTGTCGGGGACCAAGTCTACTCGCACTACCTTGCAGCCGCGGGCCTAAGATTGCAAAGGCTTACAGTTGTGCCAAGTCAAGGAGAATTTGGCCCGCTTATAACATCGCCCGATCACGAGAGCTCCTGTGCCAGACACGTGCAAATGCATTCAAGATTACGGCAGTCTGCACTGAGCACTGGTCCATAGGGGACCATGCCGCTAGGCCCGTCATACCCTACAATTCGCATTGCCGAAGCTGCGGAAGGAAGGGAAACCCTAATGCACTTTCTCTGCGATTGCCCAGCGCTGGCGAGAGTCAAGCTGCGGACACTGGGTAAACCATAGATCATTGTCTTGTACAGTAAAAGTTTGACTCTATGTATGGTGAGACGTTTCAAGCGGAACAGTTTTTATAAACTGAAATAGGCTCCGTTGGTGCCAACAACCGTGCGCAGATTTCATCATCGTAGCTGTTATCGGTTGTGATTTCCGACCTTAGATTCGAGAAGTTATCAACATCCTCGAAGTTGCAATCTCCTCCTTGATGTTCTTGGTTGGTTGGTTTTCGGTGCTGACTTTGCCACCATATATTTCGTCCTGCGTTCTTTGATGTGCAGCCCAAGATTTCGCGCCAATGGCCGCCTGCTCGATCTGGATGAAGGCAGTTTGTACGTCTCGGGTCCTTCTTCCGATGATGTCGATATCGTCAAAATAGGCTAGTAGTTGGGTGGACTTAAAGACGATGGTGCCTCTCGCTTTAATGTTAGCGTCATGGATCACTTTTTCCAGGGCCACGTTAAATAGGACACATGATAGGGCATCCCCTTGTCTTAGACCGTTGTTGATGTTGAAAGGTCTCGAGAGTGCTCCTGCCGCTTTTATCTGGCCTCGTACATGGTTACGGTCAACCTAGCCCGTCTTACCAATTTCGTTAGGATGGCGGCATTTTGAATGTCCTTTGATAATTAGGTAAGGGTAAACACTGTAACCATTCACAACAAAGTTCTTCGTTACACCTATAAGAGAGAAATCGATGTTGCAATAACTGTAACTTTCAGATGTCCTGGAGATGAAGTATCCACAAATTATCTTCACAACCACCCGTTATCGTTAGTTCGGACACAAATATATGTAGATCCAGTCGCAAAAAAAGTTGAAATGACTGGATCGATGATGATTGTTAGTTAGCAACGGAACAAAAAAATAGTGTATGACCGGCAATACTGCAATCTCAAACAAAAAACGCTTAGCGCGAGCAGAGACTTACCACGAACTCCGTCAAAGGGACAAACGAATTCACAGACAGAAAACCGAAGCCTGGGAAAATCAATAGATCTTTGAACTCAGAATTCTCTCACACCTTCTTTATAATCTAACCTTGGAAAAAATGATCCTTGGTGCTGATGTAAATATCGGCCTACGCTGACAATATTGAAATAACGAGAAGAACAACTCGTTATGTACAAACTGCCTTCATACAGTTTGAGCCTCCTCAAACTGGCGTGAGATCTTGGGCTACATAATAACGAAAGTAAGATGAAATACATGGCGGTAACTAACTATCTAGGGCCGAAAGTCACAATCAATAATACTCATGGTGACGAAATACACGCACGGGTGTTGGCGACCAAACGACCTATTTCAGCTGACAAAACTTGTTCCGTTCGAAATGTCTCACCATAACAAGACAATGATCTTGCCGGTCCTCAAATACTCCTAGGAGATATGGGTTGCTACCAAGAAAAACCGAGATTCCTGGAGTCTTTTTACTAAGGGAGGCCTAGCCAATATACCAGTTTTTGCATCCTTCATGATGACGATTATAAATAGAAACCACGAATACGTACAACAAAGTTTCAATGTAAAAGAACCTTCAATGACTGTACTTGATTTGCCATTCTGTTTTGCTGTAGCAATTATTGGTGATTCACTCCGCCATGTTATTTACATAGCATGCTGGTCCAAAATCCAGATAAAGGAAGAGGGTTTGAGGCAACGTACCTTGTACTATCCTCAGTTAAACAAAACCAAAATGATAAGATTCTGATGCCTGACAATTGGCAACGAGGCATTATCTGTCGCATACATAAAAAGGGAGATATCACACAGTTCAGCAATTATAGAGGTATCACGTTGCTGAGTACCATCTATAAGATATTCTCCACTATCTTGCTAGGCCGGATAGCCCCATACGCCCAGAAAATCATTGGCCCATACCAGAGAGGCTTCACTCCAGGAAAATCAGCAACAGATCAGATTTTCTCTCTGCGGCAAGCGATGGAAAAACTGTTGGAATATGGACAACAGTTGCACCATCTGTTCATCGGCTTTAAAGCCGCCTATGATAGCATAGCCAGGATAAAACTGTACACGGCCATGAGAGAATTCGGTATCCCGACGAAACTAATAAGGCTGACTAGGCTGACCCTGACCAATGTGCGAGGCCAGATAAAAGCAGCAGGATAACTCTCAAGACCATTCGACATCAACGAGAAAGGGATGCCCTATCATGCGTCCTCTTTAACCTGACCCTCGAGAAAGTGATCCGTGATGCTGAGGTAAATGCAAGAGGTACGATCCTCTTTAAGTCCACCCAACTACTGGCCCATGCTGACGATATCTACATCATGGGAAAAACCACCCGAGACGTGCAAACTGCCTTCATCCAGATCGAGCAGGCGGCCATTGGAGCGAGATCTTGGGCTGCACATCAATGAAGGCAAGACAAAATATATGGTGGCAACGTCAGCACCGAAGACGAACCAACCAACAACATCAAACCACACTGGTCAAACGGGAAGAATAAGGATAGGAGAAAACAACTTTGAGACCGTTGATAATTTCTCCTATCTAGGGTCGAACATCACAATCAATAACAGCTGCGATGATGAAATCCGCGCACGGTTGTTGTCACCCAACAGAGCCTTTTTCAGCTTACAAAAACTGTTCCGCTCGAAACGTCTCACCATAGGGCCAAAGCTCTTACTGTACAAGACCATGATCTTGCCAGCCTTCATGTATTCCTCGGGTTCTTAGCAAGAAAAATTGCGAGTTCTTGGCCGCGTTCGAGAGAAGAATGCTCCGAAGAATTTTGGGCCCCCTACATGAGGATGGTTGATTCCATAGCCTACACAATGACGAAATCTAAGAGCGATACCATAACCGTTCGGTTGTGGATAAAATTCGGCACAATAGGTTACGGTGGGCGGGTCACTTAATCTGTATGGATGAGGATGATCGAGCTCGGAAAGTCTATTAGGGCAATATCTATGGTAGAAAAAGAAGACGAGGCAGACCCTGCCTAAGATGGAGCGATGGCATAGGTCACGACGCGAGACAGCTTTTAGGGATATTGAATTGGTGGACCTCGGCGCAAAACCGGGATGTTCAGAGTTCCTTATTAAGGCAGGCTTAAACCGGATACCGGTTGTTGCGCCGTTGATGATGATAATGAAAATGATAAGATCAGGGAAAGAAATAGAAAGGTATAACTGGAATTGTTCCACTATGCTAAATCCTGCTCGATCCCTTTTGGTGACAGGTCGCGCGATTAGCGGACCCAGAGAATGTATCCAATGTCATTAAAAACCAAATAATCCTCCTGAGAGACCCTAAGCTTCGGAGAAATGCGTGGGCATTCACCTCAATCGACACCGCAAGACGGGTCCCAGTTAATCCGAGCAAAGCAAATATGCATTTGTGTGTTAAATATTGGTACCTTCACTGGGAAGACCGAGGAATTCATAATAGCCCTTCGGAAAAAGTACATTGATATTTGCGCTATACAAGAAACCCAATGGTGCGAAGAGCTGCGACATAGAACGCGAACGGGATAAAAATAGCTATAAACTTCTTTATTTTGGTAGCCCGCGCATTCAATATGGTATCATCATTGTCACCTCAAAGAGGTTCTGTGATGCCATTAAAGAAGTGGAGTTAAAATCACCTTTACATCACCTGATCGCACGATTCTCTTCTTCACCGGGTATGAAGCATAGACGGGTCGACCTGATGCCGAGAAAAGTTCCTTCTGACAACTTCTCGATGCAAAGACCTGTAACGTGCTGACGACTAAAATCTCATTGCGGAGAACTTTAATGGTGATGTGAATGAAAAGGCAGACGACAGCAGGTACCATGCGACTTCTCATAGCAGAGCTCATCTCCAGCAACTTGTTCAAAAATGGATTGATTTTCTCATACAACACGGTCTCAAATTGAATCTGAATAAAACAGAATTTTTGTCGACCGACCCTCATAAAACAAGCACTTTCACTGTCAATGGCGGGGACTTATCTAGAACCGATCGATTTAAATATCTCGGGTCAATGCTATCAGCCAATGGAGAATTGCGTTATGCAATGGCTTCACGCATTAGCGCAACCTGAATGAAGTGGCGTTTCACAACTGGTGTTCTTTGTGATCGACTTATCAACGAACATCCCAAATCTAAAATTTACCGCGATGTCGTCCCCCTCCCGTTCTCTATGGTTTGGGTGTTGGCCGACTGTAAAAGACAATGAACGGCGTCTCCCGGGGAATGAAGAAGAAGATGTTGCGTTGGACTAGTGGCGTAACGCGCTTTGATCACATCCAAAATGAGAATATTCATGATCGATATTGAATTGCACCGATCCTGGAAAAATTGCGAGAGAGGCGTTTTCGATAGTATAATAATAATATTAGCGCTAACGAGAATTCACTTGCCAAGATTGGTGTAAATATCGATGACGATGGTGAAGGACCAAAAGATTGTCCGAAAAGCGTTGGCTTGATACGCTGCATTTTAATTTGAAACCCTCGCGACTGTATTGCGATGAGGCTAATAACAGAACAAAACGGCGCAACCGGTGACGTCGAACCGACCCCACTTGTGACCGGGATAAATGCTAAAGAAGACGGAGAAGAATTAATAATAATAATAATCGTTGGCGCAACAATTCATATTGGATCAGGGCCTTGAAGTGTGTTAGAGCACTTCATCCAAGGCCGTAACGGTACACTACAGCACACTGTAGGAGGCAATGTGGTCAGCATTGGGCTCGCCCGAGATTATTACCCAATTCCACCCAGGTACTCATTTACAGCTGAGTCGACTGGTAATCTGACTGCCACCAGTGAGATTCAATCCGCGATCTTCCGTACGACAGCTTTGTGCTCTAACCACGCAGCTATCCGGACACAGAGAGAGAGAAGAATTATTAGTGGTTAATTGCGGAACCATAATAATCAGTCAAATATATTTTAAACTGAAAATAGTAATTCGGATAATTCGGATAAAATTCTTTTTTTTTGCTCCAGAAGTGAAATATTAGTAAACAAGTCGGGATACCGGAAACTGGGAGCTTCGGGTATAAAGATCTTCTGTTCATCTTATATGAGGAACACTCTATGCAGGGTTTTCCATTCGTACATAGCTAAAAATGCTTAATATTGGTTCCTTAATTGCTAAACTCCAGATATACATATGTACATATACATCACAGATATAGGTATTGTGCTGATTTTAAATAAACCAACGTTGCTCATCGAAATGGATCTAACGCATTTTCATGCTATTCCATTTTACTCCGTGCACAAAAGCATACATATATGTACCACTGGCACACATATGTCTATCCTACTGGACGCTACCCGCAAACGTTATTAATACATATATAGGCACGCATATATCTGTCTCAAGTTCAAATTCATTCTGATGTACAAATAAACATTAAACAAGTTGGGAAACCGCAAGCTCGGCGCTTCAGGTATGAAAGGTTTTGTTTGCTTCTTCTGTAAGTATATTTGAGTGCAGAACTATCCAATTTGTACGTTGCCCGTTATGTATATGCGTTTAGCATGTCAGATTTAGTACTTCGGGGTGTAAATTTACACAGTAAGACAACTTTTGGCTACTGTGACTTTGTTAGAAATAGTATGATTTTGATCAAACTTGGAGATAATATGCTTCTCTATACTACTGCAAATTTTTATAACTCGGGGATAAACTTAAGGGGGTTTTACTCAATTTCTCCAAAAATATGGTAATATACTATTATTAACTAAATTTGAGGAGATATCGATATGGAGAGTATTTGGAGGTCTGCGATCCATATAGAGGCAGCTTCATGATTTTTTTCAGATTTTTCGGTTGGGTAGTTTCTGAGAATGGGTTCGTTAAAGCAATCATCACTTTTTCACCCCTCCCACTCCCCACCTTTCTAACTAATCTCAGAACTAAGACTGGTTTCGAAAAATACTGCTGAGACCTTTTATTTGATACCCAACATGACTATATTCGGTGAAAAAAATGTGCATGTATTGGGACCCCCCCCTAAATCTCAACCCTCTCACCAAATTTCGTGTTAATCGGTTTAGCCGTTTCTGAGAAAAGTGCGAAGACAGACAGACAGACGGATAGACAGACAGACATTGAACCAATTTTAATAAGGTTTTGTTTGCAAAACAAAACCTTAAAAGGGGACTCCGTTCATATAACTTCACTTTACATGATGATAACGTCACGTCATACATCTCTTAGAGTGCAATAAATTTACATGAAATGCAAAGTTTCAACGCGAATAAATTGTTTAATAAAAGTTGGACTTTATTCAAACTTCCCAAAGTTGCCCCGGAAACCGGAAGCTTAGCGCTTCAGGTGGGAAAGGTTTTGTTGATTTTTTATGTAAGGATATTTGGATATACGATGGTTCGACTTATATATAGTTCGTAGTGTATATACGTTGAATATATCCAATATTTAATGCGAGGTGGTACTGACATTTCATCTCTTTGTAGTTATTTGACGCGAAAGGAGCAACTTTCGTCTACTATAACTTTATTAGTAATAGTAGGATATAAACTAACACCACTTTCCTGTAGGATGCTTCCTGTTAAAACCTATCTTATTGAAAAACTTTTTAACTGATATCGTAACGGCGAATATTTTGAGGCCAACTTACCATGTGCGTGCATATGGTAAGACCACCATATTTTTTTCAAATTTTTCCCTTGGGCGTGCGTGCGGCACTTCTCTCTTTACAACTAATGTATGTTTCGAAAAGTACTAATCTGGACATTTCATTTGATACCCCACATGATTATATTTGATGAAAAATAATTTTGCACCCCTCGTTTAGGTAAATGGGGACCGCCCTCAAGTTCAACATGTAGCAATGTAATTCACCATCTGGGTGGGAGTTCACAGTTTCCACTTTGGTGTACAGTCGTTTCTGAGAAAAGTGTGTGTGAGGCAGCCAGACACACGGACAGATGGACAGACAGACATCAATACCTGTACAGGTTTCAATTGGAAACCTCACCTAATTGCCAGAACTCTAGGTGAAGTGCTCTCACCGGAAAATATTGTCCGGAGAATGGTAGCTTGCCAAGAGGATTGGGATGCGATCAATTCCATGATTGCAATAATCCAGGATAAACTACGAAAAGCAGAAGAAGTGAGGAAGGCGAGGTTACGAACCGCGCGGGTTGACGGAAGGAGGCCTAGCTAAAGTAAGCTAACTCCGCCCCGTGATGTAATACCGAAAGGTGATTCCACGAGGTAGGGGGAGTCGGGGGTGGTCTTAGTGAGTAAAAATCCCACACTCTATCGTGCCCAGGCCAGAGTTTTTTGAAGATTTCCACCTCTTTAAAGAAAAAAAGAAAAAAAAGGTGGACAGACGGACTGACGAACATACCTGTGCGGACTTTCCAGATCTCCCATCAGGCGCGTCCCTTCGGGCGGATAAGAGAATGCTTGGCGGATGCGTAGGAATATGCACATGTGCGCATTTGGAGGTGTGCGTGCATGGGCATGTTTATGCGTAGGTCAGGTACGTGGAAGAAGAACCCCAGTACCGGCGGCTTTTGGGAGAGGACAAGCAAGTTCCCGGCCGTCAGTATCCCTCGCCACCTTTGCATCGAATACATCAAGTAGCCTGGAGAAAAAGGCATTTTAAGGAAAGACATCACTCCCGAGAACGCCTGTTCAAAAAACACGGAAAGATGCCCCATAAACTGGTCATTCATTAGCCCATAGTAGGGTGACTTCATCTGGTCGGAACCTGTTGCAGTGTTTGATCCATTTAGGAGAAGTTCGACGATCCTGCGATCCCCTCCGACGCACCGGTGACTGTGACAGGTCAAAAAGTTGCAGAAAATGTGGGGGAGAAGGTCATATGTTTGGGGAGTGCAAAGCTGAGACTGAATGTATTCTTTGCAAGGGGAAAAGGGCGTCGACTGTCGGCACGTTGCAGGCAGCAGTCGATGCCCAGTACCAACCGCAGGAAGAGGAAGGAGGGTCACATCATCACTTCGAAACCGGTTATCAAATACCTGTGGGGGTGATGACTGACGCTAAAATCAATTTCAAGAAACACCTGGCTTATCATCATCAACGGCGCAATAACCGGTATCCGGTCTAGGCCTGCCTTAATAAGGAACTCCAGACATCCCGGTTTTGCGCCGAGGTCCACCAATTCGATATCCCTAAAAGCTGTCTGGCGTCCTGGCCCACGCCATCGCTCCATCTTAGGCAGGGTCTGCCTCGTCTTCTTTTTCTACCATAGAAAGGCCATAGGCTCGATCATCCTCCTCCATACGGATTAAGTGACCCGCCCATCGTAACCTATTGAGCCGAATTTTATCCAAAACCTGACGGTCATGGTATCGCTCATAGATTTCGTCGTTGTGTAGGTGGATTCTTCTCTGTCGAACGCGGCCAAGAGTTCGCAATTTTTCTTGCTATGAACTCAAGTCTCTGATGAATACCTGAGGACTGGCAAGATCATTGTCTTATAAAGTAAGAGCTTTGACCCTATGGTGAGACGTTTCGAGCGGAACAGTTTTTGCAAGCTGAAATAAGCTCTGTTGGCTGACAACAACCGTGCGCGGATTTCCTCATCGTAACTGTTATCGGTTGTGATTTTCAACCCTAGATAGGAGAAATTATCAACTTTCACAAAGTCGTATTCTCCTATCCTTATTCTTCCTGTTTGACCAGTGCGGTTTGATATTGTTGGTTGGTTGGTTTTCGATGCTGACGTTGCCACCATATACTTTGTCTTGCCATCATTGATGTGCAGCCCAAGATCTCGCCTCAATGGCCGCCTGCTCGATGTGGATGAAGGCAGTTTGTACGTCTCGGGTGATTCTTCCCATGATGTCGATATCGTCAGCATAGGCCGTTAGTTGGGTGGACTTAAAGAGGATCGTACCCCTTCCATTTACCTCAGCATCACGAACCACTTTCTCCAGGGCCAGGTTAAAGAGAACGCAATATAGGGCATCCCCTTTTCTTAGACCGTTTTCAGAGTCAGCCTAGTTAGTCTTATCAATTTCGTCGGGATACCGAATTCTCTCATGGCCGTGTACAGTTTTACCCTGGCTATGCTATCATAGGCGGCTTTAAAATCGATGAACCAACCGATCCAACAGTTTTTCCATCGTTTGTCGCAGAGACAAAATCTGATCTATTGTTGATTTACCTGGAGTAAAGCCTCTTCGGTATGGGCCAATGATGTTCTGGGCGTATGGGTCGTATGGGTGTAAACACAAAACCTTATTAAAATCGGTTTACTGTCTGCTTGTCTGTTTTTTTTTTTTGAGGAAGTGGAAATCTCCAAAGGCACTGGCCTGGACACGCCAGGTTGTGGGATTCTTACCCACTAAAACCCGTTCCTCCGCAAGTGTCAGACCAGAACTCTCTAGCCAACCTTTAACAGCAGCACTGATCGCTTCACATGAGTATAACTCAACATCTTCACATGAGTATAACTCAATATCGTAGGCGTAGCCCACCATCGTGGCTTCCTCCGGAAGGAGAAGATTAACTACATCGTTGTACAAGATGTTCCACAGTAGTGGGTCCAGTACAGAGCCCTGTGGGACATCCGCAGAGACAAAGTATTCCTGGGGTCCGTCATCAGTGTCATACCAAAGCCTCTGTTCTTGTAAATAGCTGTTGACAATAGCTGCAAGATAAGCGGGAATACCAAACTTCGCCCGAGATTCTCATATTATGTTCTAGTTGGCCGAATTGAATGCATTTCTCACATCCAGGGTCACTACTATGCAATATTTGCTAGTACTGCCCTTTCCGTGGATTGCATCTTGGGCCAAGTCAGTAACCACTTTGATGGCATCAATGGTTGATCTGGCTTTCCGGAACCCATACTGCTGATCTGAGAGTCCTCCCTGGCTCTCAATAACCGGGAGTAATATATTATAGATTACTCGCTCTAGCATTTTGAACACAGTATCCAAAAGACAAATAGGTCTGTAGGAGGTTGGTTCGCCTGGAGATTTGTCAACCTTAGGCAGTAGCACCAATTTCTGTCGTTTCCATGATGCAGGAAATATCCCCTCGGACATGCACGCTTCGAAAAACTTAGCGAACTTGTCCGGTCTGGATTTCACGGCAAGTTTAAGAGCTTTATTTGGCACGCCATCTAGACCCGGAGCTTGGTTATCTCCTATCCTAGCGCGGATCTCCAGCAGCTTGTCACTGGTGACTGGCGGTATTGCCGTGTCGTTCTGTCGTCGCTGGAAGCTGTCTATGCCCTCCTCTTGCTGAGGGAATAACCCCTGGATAACAAGAGTGAAGGGCATCTGGGGAGATGATCGGCTTCTGAATCACCCCATCATGATTATATAGGCGCTCTCCCACGGGTTTACGTCCGTTTCTGAACAGAGCTCCTTAAAGCTTTCCCGCTTGCTCCGTTGGATGGCGAGCTTGGGGTTTTTGCGGGCTTCCTTATAGGCGCGCTCTTTTCGCCCTTGGTCGATTCTGCCTAGCGCTCTCTGAGCCGCTCTTCTGGCTCGGTGACTGGCTGATCGAAGGCTGGCCAGTTCCGTATTCCACCAGTAGTTTGGTCTTCTACTGGGGAATGAGCACCTCCTAGGAATGGACGTGTCACACCTTTTGGCGATGCATTGGGCTACATTGATAGCTCTTTCCGTAGCGGCGCCTGCTTTGTTAGGTTGGTCTAACCACACTTCTATGAAGATTTGCTCATTCAGAGCTTTAGCGGACCAGCTTGACATCTTTCTCGGTTTCGGGCGTGATGGTTTTCTGCCCAGTAACCCCACTGATAGCCCAAAGAAGATTGCCTGCTGATCGCTGTGGGTGTAGTCCTTGCTGACCCATCAGGACATACCACGTGTCAGTGCAGGGCTGACAAAAGTTAAGTCTACGATTGAGGCAGACCCCCTTTCTGAAAGGTGTTTACATATCCTTCGTTGGTCAAAATGATATCCAACTGTACGAAAGCGTCTAATAGAATCACGGTCCCAAGCATTGAAGTCACCAGCAATCACCCTTGGACTACGACCCCTTGCGTGTCAAGCATTTCCTCGAATTCGGGCAGTGTCAGGCTTGGTGAGGCGTAGCAGCTGTACACATATTCCCCCTTTATTTTCGCCCACACAAAGCCGCTGTATGTCTGGCCCCCAGTACATTGTATGACTTGTCGACCTCATGCCCATATCGCCGCTCCACCGGTCTAGCCTGTAATCCATACGCTACCGTGAGGGTTTCTATAGGGTTCGCTAATGATGGCAATTTCCATCATTCGTAGATGGTCTGCTCGAGTAAATCTTGAGCGACCCTACAATGATTGATGTTTATTTGAATAAACCTCATTTTTTCATTGAAGTTAGCGCTTTCCTAAATTCCGGGCATTTACCACTTCCGGCAATATGCCGGTAACCCCGTCCCTCACGCACGCTTTGGCAGTATGGCCTTTCTCCCCACACCTTCTGCATCGATCGGACCGATCAATGCCGCTGGTGCATGCCTTCGCGAAATGACCAAACGCGAGGCACTTGAAGCACCTCTTTAGAGAAATTTGCTCTCTCAGACGGCAAACAACCCATCCGATTCGAACCTTCCCGACCACCAATAACTTCTGCGCTGCGTGTCTGCCTGTCCATCACACGCATTTTTCTCGGAGATGGTTAAAGCGATTGACACCAAATTTGGTAGAAAGGTGGGAACTGTGAACGCTCACGCATACAGTGAGTTACATCCTGTCACGTCGAATTTAAGGGGGGTCCCCATACAATCAAAAGGGGGATGTAACATTTTTTTTCCTCAAATATAGTCATGTGGGGTATCAAATTAAAGGTCTTGGTTAGTACTTTTTAAAGCCGGTCATAGTTTTGACATTTGTTGGAAAGGTGGGGAGTGCGCGGGTTGAAAGTGATTATTTCTTTAAAGGGCCATTCTCGGAAACTACCCAACTCAAAAATCTGAAGAAAAATCAGGAGGCTGCCACTGTATGGTGCCTGGACTCTGAAATACCTTCCATACCGATATCTGTTCAAATAAAGTTAATAATAGTATATTACTATAATGTTTAGTAATTTGCTATAAAACCACCTTAAGTTTATCCTATCACCATCCGGTGATGTAGGCTATAATGTAGAACATGATCCTACCAAGTTTGGTGGAAATCGCACCATTATTAACAAAGTTATAATACGTCAAAGTTGTTGCTTCTTTGAAAATTGAAGACTATGAATGTCAACATAATCCGAAAGTGTATACTCTCATATAATATATGGATATATTACGTGCTACCTACTAAGAAATAAACAAAACCTTTCGTACCTGAACCGTTTAGCTTCCGGTTTCCCGACTTCCCGACCAGTCGTCAGGCATTGGTTCGCTATCCCACACCTTGAGCACAAGTTAATGAATCACTTGGTGTAATAGGTCGCCTCCATATTTAACCAATTCGATTCCGTGCAATCCATCGACTTAAAAATCATTATCGTCAGGAGCCGATGGACTTGTGATTTTTAAGCCGATGAATTGCACGCACTGTTTCTTCTAAACTTGGTGGTGGCAGTATTTGTCCGTCGTCTTCAGTTGGCGGGACCTCCAACTGGCCGATATTCTGGTTGTTCAGTAGCTCATCAAAGTACTCATCCCATCGCTCCAATATGCCTATTCTGTCGGAAATCAGATTTCCCTCTTTATCTCGGCAGGATGAACATCGAGGTGTGTAAGGCTTCATCTTGCTGACTTGTTGGTAAAACTTGCGCGCCTGGTGTGGTTGGTCCCTGTACCTTTCGAATTCACAAACCTGTTGGATCTCGCAGGCCCTTTTTCCTGTGAAGTCGCTTCTCTGTTCGCCGGAGTTCGTGATAAGTCTCCGCGCGTGCCCGCGTTCTTTAAAAATGCAACATTAATCGGTGTGTAGCATTCTTCCGTTCCGCTGCTAGCTTACATTCATCGTCGAACCTGCCTTTCCGATTTTTCTTGCGGCTGGGGCCAAGTATGTTTGTGCCGTATTTATCATAACATTCTTCAGCTGATTGTGAAGATCATTGTTGATCTCGGTTGACTGCGGTTATTGCGACATCCATTTCCCTCTTCTAGGTGTTGCGGAGGGCTGTGTTGTGTATGTGATTTTAGCGGGTGAGAATCTCAAAAAAAAAAGACAGACGTCAACCATCAACAGTGGCAGGTGCGTTTTTCATATCGCTCCGCGAATAATTAGGTGAAATTGATAGAACCGAATAGGACAACGAAGAAAAAACTATAATATAAAAGACTGGATTGGGGAATTAGTGCAAGTAACGAGTGGCGGTGTGAATCTGTGGTGTACCTTTGCATAAATTAGCCAATTATTTAAACAACAATGAGGTCCTTTGTTCGCGGTAATTTCCTTTGTTCACCTGACTTGATATACGGGGAATTCGCCGGTTACTAAATCATAAATAACATTTTAATCTGAGCTCTGTACTTGGAGGCCATTGGGTTTTTGGGGTGTTTTGATAACTCCGCCGAAGACCGGAAGCTGGGCGCTTCAGGTATGAAACGTTTTGTTTGCTTCTTCTGTGAGTATCTTTGAGTGCAGAACTGTCCCATTTGTATATAGCCCGTTGTGTATATGGATTTAGTATGCCACACTACTCACTTTAGTGTGATATTGATATTTAGTTGCAGTAAATTTACATGGTAGAGTCAACTTTGAACTACTGTAATTTGGAGATAGCTTGCTTCATGTTATATTCTACAATATTACAAACTTTTATAACTCTACGATAAACTTAAGGTGGGTTTTCACTCAATTTTCCTAAAAATATATTAATATATTATTATTAACTTAATTTCAGCAGGTATCAATATGGAGAGTATTCTGAGGGTGAATAGTTTCTGAGAATGGGTCCGTTAAAGAAATCATCACTCTCCACCCCTCCTACTCCCTACCTTTCTAACAAATGTCAAAATTAACATCGGCTTAGAAAAGTACTAATCGAGACCTTTCATTTGATAACCAACATGACCATATTTGGCGAAAAACATTTTACACCCCCCTTTTGTATGTATGGGGACCCCCCTTAATCTCAACGTATAAGGATATCACTCACTGCATGCCTGGGCGCTTCCACCTTGTCACCAAATTTCGTGTCAATGGATATAGCCGTTTCTGAGAAAAATGCGTGTGACAGACAGACAGACAAACAGACAGACATTGAACCGATTTTGCAAACAAAACCTTAAAAGCTACAGTAGAAGTAGCAACACAAACGTCCTCAAAATCAATACACCTGACAGGAACTCGGACTAGAGCTGATAACCTAACAGGGGATCACCTTCGTGACGAAAAAGAAATGGCAAAACCCCGTAAACGGCATAGGGACACTAATAGAGAATCCCCAGGACGGCCTCAAAAGCGCAAGAAGGGTAAAACACAACAGGTGCAATCAGCAAACTTTTCTGGAGAAAGTCTACCTAACCATCAGGAAATCCGCGTCAGTGACTCTGATTGGACTAAAGTATGATAGAAAGAAAAGATGCGCTGATTATAAAATCAGCAAGCGAGCTGACATATGCGGAAATCTGGCAGAAAGTGAAGACTGACAGTTCCCTCTTCGACCTGGGTGAACACGTAAACCATATAAGATACACGCAGAAAGGCGATTTGCTCCTTGAGTTTAGGCTTGGGTAAGTCCCATGATCTGCATAAGAAGATCGAGTCGTCACTGGGCAAAGTAGCGAAAGTAAAAGCGACCCAGGACCCAATGCCGATTGAATGCAAGCATTTAGATGAGATCACCTCAAAAGCGGAGATCTGCAAGGCCTTAAAGACTCAACTCAGGCTAAATTTTTATCCTTGAGTGCAATGAGATTAGGCTCCGTAATGCATACAGTGGTACTCAGATGGCCACAATAGCCTACCATTCGAAGCAGCAAAAAAGGCTATTACTGTTGACAAAATACGCGTCGGCTGGGTCAGCTGTCGACTGCGAGAACAGATATCGCCAAAGAGGTTTTTCAAGTGCCTGGAATTTGGACACATCTCGAGAAACTGTTCAAGCAAGTACGATAGATCTAAGTTGTGCCGAAGATGCGGAGAAAAAGGTCATATTACTAAAGAATGCAATGGAAATCCCAAATGCCTGCTATGCAGAGAAACACAGGAGGGTAACGTCGACCATTTCACAGGCAGTTACAGATGTCCTGCGTTTAAGAAGGCGATTTCAGCTATTCGTAAATGAAGTTCCTACAGCTAAATTTAAACTATTGCCAGGCAGCCCAGGAACTGCTCTCTCAAAGCGTGCTTGAAAATGAAATTGACGTTGCCATTATATGCGAATATTACAAAGTTTTCCACAGTGGTGTCTTTGTATCAGGCAGAAATGGCAAAGCGGCAATCTGGACTTGCGGAAACCGAACAATCGAAAACACGAGCAATTGGCCAGAAGACGGATTTACACGAGCTAAGGTAGGCGACATTGGCATATTCAGCTGCTACGCTGCGCCGAGCTTCCGAAGCAAGCCCAATAATAATAGCTGGCGATTTTAACACAGGACAGAAGGTTGGGTCGTGAAACAAATGCTAGAGGCCGCATATTGCTCGAAGTATTTTCATGTCTGAAGGTCGTCCTGGCAAATACTGGCGGCGTCAATACTTTTCGAAGACGGGATATGGGATTGGTGATAGACCTTACGTTTGTTAGCGATACATTATCTAAGGATTTCTAAGGTGAGCGAGAAATATACGCACAGTGACCATCAGGCTATCATCTTCCAGATGGAGCGTAGGACAGAAGCGAAGCGAATCAAAAAAATTGCAGTATCGGGTTGGACATCCAAAAAATTGCAGTATCGGGCTGGACATCCACAAAACTTGATAAAGAAATGTTCGAGGAAATACTTGTGCAAGGAGGGATGCCGGTGGAAAAAGCACGAGAAACGGTGACGCAGGTTCTTGAAAGGATACAAAAAGCGTGTGACGCTTCCATGCCCCGCCGTACGGTACTCAAGGAACGAATGCCCAACTTCGTAAAGTTTGCCTTAAAGCTAAAAGACACAGCCAACGTAGCAGAACCCCACCTGAGTCTGAAGAACTGCTAGCAGCATCTCTAGAAGTAAAATTGAACACTTCAAGAGGTTATGAAAGCAAGCGGACTTTGACCCATGGGGAGATGTAGGCAGTTATGGCATCTATCATGGGTAAGCGCTCACCACCGATCATCAACCCTGATTTGCTGCTGGATATTATTAGCACTCTCTTCCCACAAGTTTCAAGTGAATTTCCACTGTCCAGATATATCCTAATGAAATTCCCGAGGTAACGACTGAAGAAGTCCTGGAAGCCGCGATGAAGATTGCTGAATAAAACCCTGACAGTGGCCGTCGAAATAGTTCCAAGGTGGTTCGCTGAAATCTTTACGACGTGCCTCATAGATGGGTTTTCCCCGAAGAGTGGAGGAAGCAGAAGCTTGTGCTAATCCCAAAGCCAAATAAATCTTGGGGTGATCCTTCGTTTTATAGGCCTATATGCCAGCTAAACGACATCGGCAAACTTTTCGAATGGGTCATCTTTAATATGCTTGTACCAATCACAGAAAAGGAGGGTGGTCTCTCAGACAAGCAGTTCAGATTCTGAAAGGCAAGTTCTACTGTCAATGCGATCAGCACAGTGACGGAAATTGCGGAGAAAGCAATGGAGGCCAATAAATTTTGAGCGGTTGTTACTCTCGACGAGAAGAATGCCTTCAATACGGCTCCATTTCGCGGTTTTATCCAAATTGGACGCTTCTAAATACCTGGTGCACATAGTTATGGAAATTCTCCGGGAGAGGATATTGTGTTACGATTCGGGCGATGGATTTAAGATGTATACAACAGCCTGCGAGGTTGCACAAGGATTAGTACTCGGTGCTCTCCATTGGATAATAATGTATGACGGCAATTTTAAAGCTGCAAGCAAGCAAGGAGTGACAATCATTGGCTTCGCAGACGACATCGGAGTGAGTATCGTGGAACAAGATATTGTTGAGATTGAGGTACTCATAAACGAGACAATTTTTGAAATCAGGTCTTGGCTAGAGGAAGCTGGTCTGAAGTTCGCGAAGCATAAAACCGAGATAGTTTTGATTACCAAGCGAAGGAAGTAAACGTCGATAAAGATCGTACAGTCGCAGCCAACGCCTAAATACCTAGGAGCCATGGATGACCAAAGACTAAAATTCAAGAATTCAAGTATTTTACAAAATATAGGTGGTCCTAGACAAAACCGTTGGCTCCTGAACTCGAGAGTTGTCAGCTCCATCTTGCTTTATGCAGCTTCAGTCTGGGCACCGTCTTTGAAGTTAGAAACAAATGGAAGAAAAATTGCCCCTTACCGATTAAGTGCATTGCGAACGTCGTGCGCTTACCGCAATTGGCACGAAGTGAATCTATTTTGGGATGGCGAAAACGATGGGATGGTTCACCTAAAGGACGCTGGACACACAGGATTGGTTATTCTAGATGTCTCTAAATGGATCAAACGAAGGCACGGTCAGGTTAGTTACCACTCAATTCCTAAGCGGACACGGAGGGTACCGTGTATACCTTTATCGCTTCGGGCGTGACGGTTCGCTGTATTGCCCGGTATGCGTGATGATTTCGGAGGATGCGGAGCATGTTTTTTTAACTGCCCGCGGTCCACCGCATACAGAGCGAAGGCGGGAATTGACACCGAGGAACGGTTGACAACTGAAAATATCGTGGACCACATGCTAGCCTCTGAAACATCTTGCAGGGCAGTGGAAAAATTAATGAAAGCGATCCAGAATCTGCTGAGGAGGGAGGAGCTTGGGAGGAAAGTTACAAATAACGACGCGAGGTGCAGTTCGTAACTGATCCTGTCCCGCGACGTAATACCGAAATGGCAGTCCCGCGGGGTAAACGAAGGAGAAGGAGGTGGCTTTACTGTGTAAAAGTGTCAAATAACCGTATGGCAGGACCCAACGGTAGATTTTGTACCTTTCCACCTTCCAACGCATAAAAAAAGACGGAGAGATGGACTGGCGGACTGACAGACAGACAATAAACCGATTTCAATATTGTTTTCAACAAAACTTACAAAAAAAAATATGCGGCACAGCAAACTTTGTTTTCATTTAAAAGGATACCCTAAGCTCCTTTACAAGTTACAAAATAATAATAATAATAATCGTCAGCGGAATAATCCATATTGGATCAGGGCCTTGAAGTGTTTTAGAGTACATCGTTCAAGACCGTAACAGTACACTACAGTAACCTGTAGAAAGCCCGAAATTTTTACCTTGATTTGACTCAGGTACTCATTCACAGCTGAGTGGACTGGTATCCGACGTCAAATCACAATACGATACGTTACGACAGGAGGGGAAAACTCTAAAACAAGGTTTTCAAAGCACTTCATTTGATTTGCAACCCAATATAAGGGGAAGAAAACAGGAAACGATTAGACGCTTCAATATGTTGCTGGAAAGTGTGTCCAAAAAAACAGTCCATTTAAAATATTATCTAATAGACTCCCCGTGTTAGAAAATGAGTTTATGCTCTTTTACGCCGAAATAGTAGTTTCACCTTCAAAATTACCATATCCTTAAAAAAAACCAATTCGGAAGGCTCAGTTGTTAATTATAATGGTTTAAAAATTGAATTCTCACAAAGCGGAAAAGGAAACACGATGATGTCATCGGGTGAGCGATTTGAATCTTAACGCATCCGGTTTAGTGTTTGTTACTTTTCAAGTAATCAATCAGTTTTTTTGGATTAATTCCAATCTTAATTGATAATATACGAACTTTAATTTAAGCAATGTTGACTCAGATTTAAATGATCCTCACAATTTATACCTGACTTAAAAAAAAACTGGATTCCGTCGCACGATGGGGATCCACTTCTTCCGAAAATCTCCTTTCGAAACATCCAAAAAAGCTTTCTGCGGGATTTTTGTGGAGTTATTTGTGCAGCAAGACAGTTTTATATTTTTATGAGTAACTGCCAGCTGCCGGGCTACTTCAGTTTCTTGGCTGGAATTGTGACATTACACAACATGGCGCCGACTTTTCAGTCTGTTTGAATTTGGTTGAAATTTAAAATGGTGATAATTTCAAACACACAATTTTTTTCAAAAACGGTCTTGGAGAGTTTTGTTAGGTTGCACCATAGAAGTGATTTCCGTCATTAGTGAAAATAAGGCGGGGAGTCTATTTGAAAACAGTACTCGGTGCTGTAGTTACAAATTAAACCATTCGATAGTGACTTGGAGAAATGGGATTAGGTGAGCAAATGAACCTAAAGCGAAGTTTGAAATTCGTCCATAAACATATTCCAATCCCAAATTGAAATAAGCGTTTGATTCAACGAGACCAAAGTAAATTTGTTTGTATAAAAGGTCAACACAACGTTCACCTTCCTGAAGGTAAAACGCTCAACAAAAAGTAACACCATTAAGACCGTAAAACATAAAGGCAGATCAGCCATGATTTGAGTTGTTCATTCGCTGCTGTTGTTGGTTTTCCATGCCTGGAAAAGAGAACTAATGCTACATACCCTAAGAACCTAGATATCCTGGGAACGAAAATGTTGCCTTAAATTAAGAACGAAATGCCAATAAAGTGGGAGTTCATGTAGGACAATGATCCATAGTATTCAGCGAAACTGATGAAAGCTTGGCTGCAGTCAGTAAAAGTTCTACTTATGGGAAGGGCTCCATTTTTCAAACCTCATAGAACACTCGTAGGGTTCTTTGAAAAGTGTGTGGGAGCTCATAAGTATAAACATAAGAGTGAATTCTGAAAAAAAGTACAGAAATCATGATGCAACATCTCGAATGAAATTTGTGCCAAATTTGTCGACTTCTTGTCATCTACTGAGTTAACGTTGCTTAAAATAAAAGGAGGTGGCCTGCCTTAATAAGGAACTCCAGACATCGGTTTTACGCCGAGGTCCACCAATTCGATATCCCTAAAAGCTGTCTGGCGTTCTGGCCTACGCCATCGCTCCATCTTAGGCAGGGTCTGCCTCGTTTTCTTTTTCTACCATAGATATTGCCCTTATAGATTTTCCGGGTGGGATCATCTTCATCCATACGGATTAAGTGACCCACCCACCGTAACCTATTGAGCCGAATTTTATCCACAACCGGACGGACATGGTATCGCTCATAGATTTCGTCATTGTTTAGGCTACGGAATCATCCATCCTCATGTAGGGGGCCAAAAATTCTTCGGAGGATTCTTCTCTCGAACGTAAACAAGAGTTCGCAATTTTTCTTGCTAAGAACCCAAGTTTCCGAGGAATACATGAGGACTGGCCAGATCATTCTCTATTGTAGTTGTACAGTAAGAGCTTTGACCCTATGGTGAGACGTTTCGACCCTAGATAGGAGAAATTGTCAACGGTCTCAAAGTTGTATTCTCCTATCTTAATTCTTCTCGTTTGACCAGTGAGGTTTGATATTGTTGACTGGTTGTTTTTCGGTGCTGACGTTGCCACCATATATTTTGTCTTGTGCAGCCCAAGATCTCACCTCAATGGCCGCCTGCTCGATCCGGATGAAGGCAGTTTGTACGTCTCGCGTGGTTCTTTCCATGATTCCGATCTCGTCAGCATAGACCAGTAGTTGTGTGGACTTAAAGAGGATCGTACCTCTTGCATTTACCTCAGCATCACGGATCACTTTCTCGAGGGCCAGGTTAAAGAGGACGCATGATAGGGCATCCCCTTGTCGTAGACCGTTGTTGATGTCGAATGGTCTTGAGAGTGATCCTGCTGCTTTTATCTGGCCTCGCACATTGGTCAGGGTCAGCCTAGTCAGTCTTATTAATTTCGTCGGGATACCGAATTCTCTCATGGCCGTGTACAGTTTTACCCTGGCTATGCTATCATAGGCGGCTTTAAAGTCGATGAATAGATGGTGCAATTGTTGTCCATATTCTAACAGTTTTTCCATCGCTTGTCGCAGAGAGAAAATCTGATCGGTTGCTGATTTGCCTGGAGTGAAGCCTCTTTGGTGTGGGCCAATGATGTTCTGGGCGTATGGGGCTATCCAGCCTAGCAAGATAGCGGAGAATATCTTATAGATGGTACTCAGCTACGTGATACCTCTATAATTGCTGCACTGTGTGATATCTCCCTTTTTATGTATGACACAGATAATGCCACGTTGCCAATCGTCAGGCATTGATTCGCTGTTCCATACCTTGATCACAAGTTGATGAACCACTTCGTGCAACTGGTCGCCTCCATATTTCGGCTGTAATTCCGTGACTTATGATTTTTTAGCCGATGAATTGCACGGAATGTTTCTCCTAAACTTGGTGGTGGCAGTATTTGTCTGTCGTCTTCAGTTGGCGGGACCTCCAACTCGCCGATGTTCTGGTTGTTCAGTAGCTCATCAAAGTACTCAACCCATCGCTCCAATATGCCTATTCTGTCGGAAATCAGGTTTCCCTCTTTGTGTCGGCAGGATGAGCAGAGTGTATAAGGCTTCATTCTGCTGACTTGTTGGTAAAACTTGCGCGCCTGATGCGGTTGCTCCCTGTACTTTTCGATTTCACAGACCTGTTGGTTCTCCCAGGCTTCCTTTTTTCCTGTGAAGTCGCTTCTCCGTTCGCCGGAGTTCGTGATAAGTCTCCGCGGTATGTAGCATTCTTCCGTTCCGCTGCTAGCTTACATTCATCGTCGAACCTGCCTTTCCGATTTTTCTTGCGGCTGGGGCCAAGTATGTTTGTGCCGTATTTATCATAACGTTCTTCAGGTGATTGTGAAGATCATTGTTGATGCTTCATCTCCAGGATCTCGGTTGATTGCGATTATTGCGGCATCCATTTCCCTCTTCTAGGTGTCGCGGAGGGTTGTGTTGTGAATGGCTTCAGTGTTAACTCTCACCTGATTGTCAGAGGGGATTCTAGGTGGTATTGTTATTCGAGCTCCGAGCACCATGCCAACGAGATAGTGATCCGAGTCTATATTGGCCCTCCTATATGTTCTGACATTCATCAAGGCTGAGAGGTGGCGGCGTTCGATCAACACGTGGTCAATTTGGTTGAAAGTGGTCCCGTCTGGAGAGGCCCACGTATGTTTGTGGACCGCTTTCCGCGCAAACCAGGTACTTCCAACAACCATTTCGTGTGACCCTGCTAATTGAATATTCCGCAGTCCGTTATCATTTGTTTTTTCGTGTAAGCTATGGGAGCCAACGTATCGCCTGAATACGGGCTCCTTCCCTACTTGGCTGTAAAATCCCCAAGTATGATTTTGATATCATATCTGGGACAGGCTTCGAGGGTTCGTTCTATTGCCTCGTAGAAGGTATCCTTCTCCGACTCTGCAGTCTCCTCTGTAGGGGCGTGAATGTTAATGAGGCTTATATTTCTAAACTCGCCTCGCAAGCGCAGAGTGCATAGCCGTTCGCTTATGTTTTCAAAGCCGATAACAGCAGGTTTCATTTTTTGGATGACTAAGAAACCTACTCCGAGCACATGATTTACTGCATGGTCACTATAATATATGGTGTAGTGGCTCTTCTCCAGGAAATCGGTCCCTGTCCAACGCATCTTCTGTAACGCTGTTACATCAGCCCTATATTGGGACAGGGTATCGGCTAGCTGTTCATCAGCTTTATCTCTGTACAGGGAACACACGTTCCATGAGAAAATGCGCAAATCGTTATTCCGTTGTCGTTGCCGGGTCCGTCGTTTTAAAATCCGTCCTGTCCAAGGCTCCTGTTGTCGCTTCGCAACAAGTTGTTTTCCGTATAGGGTTGTCAGCCCCACCCAACCCCCAACCTGGAGGGCCAGTTGGTACAATTTGTCCCGTTTTTAGGCGCGGGAGACTCGCCTTCGTCCTTCTCCGTCTGCAGCTTTTCGTGAAGAAAAAGCTCCCAGCGGTCACCACGTGGAGGTGGAGATAGGGCTTGGTAGTAGAGCTGTTGGTGTTGGTTCAGCAGGCATTTTCCAGATTTTATGCTCCATCGTGGGTACCAATCCACGTTTCTCCCTGGGACCTATACTACCCTTTGACCACCAGTACTAATAATAGTTTATACTTATTTTATATTGAAAGTAAGAAACCTTCATTTTGTCCACACCTTTAGGTTTTCTTACATTTATTGTTTTGTTAAATTCAATAATAACAATTGAAAGAATAGAACTGATTAACCTTGATTTCAAATATGTATATGACTATGAAATGAATGAAAATGAATAAAATAATCAGTAGAACTTAGTAGTCCGTATTGTTCTTTCCACCACTGTATGTTAGTAACGTACCGTTGAAAAGTTTTGTGACGCACAGTTTAGGAACCATTAAAGAATACCCTTCAAGGAATTCCGTTAAGTATGTTAGGTTGCAATATTATACTGTGGGGTAACGATGGTAGAGTGTGTTTGAGATATGAACCATTTGTATCTAACTTTTAGTACGGATGTAAGGCAGAGATAAAAAAAAATGGCATTTGACGGGGGTGTGCATCTAGGAAACGAGAACCATTTTGCGAACAGGGGGCACTTGCGAAGATATGAAGGTATTGCCGGTAAAATGGTGCATGTCTTTGAATTTATCCAAGCAGTTTACGTCAAGATGCCGCTAGTATGAAGTTAGGAGGTTATTAAAATTATCAACAGGGACGCTGCGATAGTTTTGTGGGTTGTTGAAATTGTCAGCGAAGGCACTTCGACAAATGTAGTGTTTGTGGAATAACAATGTGCGCCCCGTCTTGACAGAAACGTTGTTTTACCGCTGTGGTAAAGATTTATGTTACTAACTGTTAAGAGACATAAATCAGATATAGGAAATAGGATTAGCATTAGTTTAATTAGGATACCTTCATGTGCTAAAAAACTACGAATGAATTTAACTGGGAATATTAATTACACAGAATCATATTGATAATTATAAATAAAACGAATCAAATACATATGCAAGAGAAAACTTTCTCATGACTGATCATAGGCAAGGTGTGCTACTAACCGGTGAATATACGAAAACAAAGGTGACACATGGGAACTCACAATTTGTCGTAACAATTAGTGAAACCCGATATGCATGTTTTATATGAAAATTTACTTCAAGTTCTTGTGCGAGTTTTCTCTAGTAGAAGCACACAAGTGAAACCCGGTATGCATAAGGTTTCCTTGAGAGTTCATTCATGAAACACATCAATTGATATGAAAAAATATGTATCGACTCGAGTGGAAAGATTATTGATCTAGTTTACAATATTGGAAGTATGCACTTTTTAATTCCCATGCACTAATTTCTCGTTTTGATTCCCACGCACTAATTTTAGAATTAAAATTGAATGTATAAATACCTTGTAAAGTAGTAATAAGGAATAGAGAGAAAATAAACATCGATACGACAAAATCGTAATTTATTTTATTCTCAAACGTTTCCCACAGATAATAATCCCTACTATTATATCATTGCGGTTCTTATCTTCCTATTTTGATCAAGTAAAAGGGGCTGGAGCGGACCCACCTACTGACCAAATCTCCACTAACAACAGTAATAATATCTACGTTTAACTATTTGTAAACTAGCATGGCTCGAAGTCTGGCGAATTCCCACAATATTAAGGGTCCCAACTGAATTTCTTTTTCGTTGTACATATTTACGCTGAGAATGGTATGGGGAAGAAGTGATTATAAATGATAACGACACTATCATAACTGCGGATTTTTTAACAGTAAAATACTTTATAGAATTTACTTTTTACCTGCCTATAAACTATAGTTTTTTGTATTTTTTTACCTGGCTATAAACTATATCGAAACTCGATTAACTATTTTGGAGTAATTTGAACTCCATAGCAGAGTTCGAGACAAGTTAATTAAAAAGCGTAAGTGGCAGTCTGTAAATCACACAGGAAGGCTGAAAACGTCATTGCGGGCCATGCCATTGAACGAAATTGTCATTGGTCAACGAGAGGGTTATTTTAGAACTATATAACTTAAAACAGTAGGAGAAGGGCGCAGGCTTCTCGGAAAGTCGAGAAAACACTGAGGCACATTGCTGAAGATCTTCAGCGATAGCATATAAGTGTAGTTGACACGTTATTCCCCTCACAATGAATTATCTTGAAAAAAATACATAAGCTTTCCTTTTTCGTGTAAATTTATTCTACATTGCATATACAATATAAGTATCACTTTAAACTGAATATTCTAAAAAACTAATGCCCCATACATATAACGAGAATATTCTCGCTAGCAGCAAACTTCAGGACAATTGCTTGAAAATCTTGTGTAACCATTATACATTTATTAGGCATTTTGAAAAAATTAAATAAAAGACACTTTTCACTTTGTAAAATTTTTTATTTACTTTTTTTTTTATTTCTATAAAAAAGAATGTTAAGATTCATCCCTCAAAGTTGCAAGTCGAAACTCCAAATAATTTTTCATTGAAAAATTGTTTCATGAAGGCAAATTTCAAACATTCACTACTAACAAGAGAGTACAAAACAGTATATGTTTCATATGAATTTTCTTTGTGACACCAAGTTTTTCCAGACACTTTTTAAGATTGTTCGGCCATTTATTATTCGAAATGCTTGTTTTTAAGCTTTTGTTGAAAGCTGTCTTGAGAAACTGCTTTTAAATTTACCAGGTTTCTATATACCGAATGGTTGGAAATATCTTTTGAAATAAATTTTGTTTAGGGATGAGGTAGTCGTAGTTTAGTTTAGTTTACTGGGGGAAGCCGCAGCTCCCAGCACACAGGCCATTGTTAGGCCCATTGCACTATCCCCGTAAATTACCTATTCAGTGGCTTCCCGCCTACGGTGTATGCAGGCTTTAGCGAATCTGAGAACATTTTCCAGAGGTAGTGAGTGTGCAGATTCTTCATTGAAGAAAACCTTGCCAAGGTGTCTTCGTTTGAGATTTGAGGATGCCGCGCAGTTGCATAAAAAGTGCAGGGCCGTCTCCTCCTCCATGCACATAGCCGAAACCACTACCCCAATCTTTTCCATATGGTAGTTTAGTAGCAGTCTCCCGTCAAAAGCCCTACTAGTGCCCCTAAGCTCTTTCACAAGGATTTTCGCTTGCCGGCAAGAGTCCAAATTTCTCCACTCGGTTGCGTGAATCCTTGCAATTTCACCCTTCAGAGTAGACTTGACAGTAGATGGTCGGATTCCAAAAGCTGGTTCTGGTCACACCATTGTGGATCCAGACCCTCGGCGAGCCAGTCTGTCAGCCTCCTCATTACCGGCGATGTCAGAGTGCCCCGGCACCCACATCAGGAATGTTTCGTTCATTCGGCCAAGTTTCATCAGCACCTGATCACAGTTAGATACTAGACAGTAACCACACTCCCCCTTGCCCCTCAAGGGGGGAAATTAGTGCGAGTACGCACGATTTTAAATTGTTTTGCCCTTGAGCATGAGCGAGATGTTACGAAAATCCGATCAGCTGTGTTTGACATACCGCCCGGACTTGCCAATGTATTGGTGAGATCGGCAAGTTTTTGCTTATGTATAAGTGAATACGTGAAACAACTTTTTGCTATATAGGGGTGAGCACGGCAGTAGTACCAGAATAGCAAAAGCTCACCGATCTCTCTCTTACAAATACGATTTGACGAAGATTATGCCTTTTCCTTGTTTAGCGTCTCTGATGTGTACAGATAAGCTTCTGCAACACACAAGTCGGGTCATTTTAGTGTGGGTACTGCCTATAGTAGATCTACTGTGCACCTGATGACAACTCCACACCAACTGGCTTGCTAATGTCGCCCGACTAGCCGAACAGATTCGAACGGCGCGACCCCTCTATTTTTGTCGCAGACATTCTTCTGCTTCCAATGAAATGGCATATATCTCCGCCTGGAGTATGGTCGTAATTTTTCCGAGGGGTCGGGCCAGTTCTATAATCGGATTCTCCAAGAACACCCCTGCGCCCGATCCATCCTCCATGACTGACCCGTCGGTGAAGATTATTAGGTCTGGAATCTGAAAAGACTCATGGCCATTTGTCGATCATTCTTCTCTTTCGGTGATTACGACAGTGTATGTCTTTTCAAAGACGAATCTGGAAACCATATGATCGGTCGGCATCAGGGCTACCGGATGTTTTTCAAGGAATTTCCATATAGACGCATGCCCGTTGGATTGGCCGCCTTTCCACGCCCCAATGGTATCGAGCCTATATGCGTCGTTGGCTGCTTTCCGTTTCACCTGCAAGTGGATGGGGGGTAAATTTAGGATGCCTTCAAGTGCCGCAATCGGCGTAGTACTCATTGCTCCAGTAATACTTAGGCAACCACATCTCTGAATCTGCGTTAGCAGTTTCCTGCTGTTAGTAAAGTTCAGTCTTGGCCACCAGACGATGCAGGCATACATCAAAATGGGTTTTATTATGGATGTATACATCCAGTATATCCGTTTGGGTTGGGTCCCCAGGTCTTACCTATCGCATTCCTACAGCACCAGAACAATCTGCAGGATTTCTGATATTGTTCCTGGATAAGATGCTTCCACGTTAACTTGGAGTAGAAATGTACTCCTAAGTACTTGACTGTTTGTAGCGTATAGCTGCCCCACCTGACGTTCCTAGTGAACATAACTAGTCCAGTCTTCCTAGCGTTCACCGTGTGTCCATTGCGGAGGCACCAGCCATTCTAGCATATGAAGGATCCAACTGATTAGCAGCGGTTCGATTCCATGCTGTCTTGCTGCATCACAAATCGCCGCGAATGAGGCATAATTGAAGGCACCTTCGATGTCCATGAAAGCGCCTAGGACGTATTCTTTTTCCGACATCGCCTTTTCAATTTTTGCCGTAAGTTCATGGAGTACTGCCTCCGTGGATTTGCCTTTCTGGTAGGCGTGTTGCGTATGGTGAAGTGGCCACTTAGGAATGTATGTATCTCTTATGAATCGATCTACTAGTCTTTCTAGTCCTTTTAGCAGAAAGGACGTTAGGCTGATCGGTCGATCGAGTGAGTCGTAAGCCCGACATCCACTTGATGGCGTACGGGGCCAATTCGGAAAAATCTTACTTCCGCGGTTATGGTCCACGGTCCCCTTGGTCTTAGGCATGTACCCAAGTTGTAGAAAAGTGCATTTGGGGGTGGCTGACTTAGGACTCCCCCAATCACTAAATGAATTTTATTCTACCCTCGACTGGGTTTAGGCCTGAATTTTTATTTGGCGGTTTTGTCCTGAATATAATTCATACACTTGTCGTGATTTTGAATTTATATAAGGGAGCGAATACCACTTTTTTTTCAGGGCAGAGGTGAGGCAGCGTCTAATTAGTTGTCTTTACCCTGGACGAAACCACAAGGCTACTCTTTTGAAACTTTGAATGCGTTGGGAGGTCATCACTGAGGGCAAAATTGTCCTTAGGTGGACGAGATTCGTCGCGGGACTCGGAAAGGAACTTGGATAGTCACCGGATTGACCTTACACCCATGTTTCAAAAGACGAACGTGGAAGCCAGCAAACTACAACAGCGTTTGCTTCACTGAGGGAAATGAGCTCTGAGAGGCGGAATATCCACCAAAATATCAGAGCTTTAATACGTGATATTAAGTTGTCCTTTATTAGGGCGATGGAATTCGCCCAATCGGGTAAACGGAGTAGGGACGGAATTAATGAACCCCTTCATGCCCAGCGAGCGACCAAGAAGAAAAAGGCCTCTTCGCCGAAGAAAGCTGCGCCCGAGAAAGTTCCGGGTAGTTTTTTTGATTATAGCCGCAACTTTGACGAAATGGGCAGAAGGAAAAAAGAAAATTCATCCGGAAATAATCATTATTTCCAAGAAAGGAGATATGTCTTCGCCGATATCCTCCGGGAACTTAAAACCGATCGGGAGTTGACAGACCTGGGCTGCAGTGTGAGTCGTGTCAGGAGTACGCAGAAGGGGAATCCAATGCTGGAGCTTAACAAATTCAGCGACGATACAGCGGATAATTTTCGCGGTCATGTGGAAAACGTGCTAGGTGAGCAAGCAGAAATGAGAGTTCGAAAGCAACAGATAGTAATCGAGTGCAAAGACCTAGACGAGGATATCTGTGCTGCGCTAAGAAGACAATTTCACCTTATCGCTGTAGAAGAAAACGCGATAAAGGGAATGAAGAAAGTGGAGTACACAGGCCGGTATCATTAGTTTGGCGGTTGAATCAGTAATTAAACTGATTACCGCGGGCAAGGTAAAAATAGCCTGGGTCGTGTGACGACTTAGGAAGCAAATATCTCTTCAGAGATATTTCGCTCACTTTGCAGCAGCATGTACTAGTGAGTACGATAGGTCGAGAAGATGCAGGACGTTTTGAGATGAGGGTCATCTTATGAAAGACTGCACTGAAGATACGCGATGTGTGTTGTGCTAAAAGAAAAAGGGAGAGGACGACCGGCACGTTGCAGATGCTGGTAGGTGCCCGGCATACTGGGGTTGGGGGCGGCTGAATCGTAGGGCTGAATGAAGTTGATGATACAAATTAAACTCAACGACTACGACGCAGCTGAAGACTTGCTGGTGCAAGCCATTTGAGAGTCGAATGTGGACGTGGCGGTAATATCTGGATCTTACTGAAGTTACGGCAATGCTAGGTGGGTAAAAGACTCATTGAGAAACGCAGCGATATGGGCATGCAGGCAACAAGCCATTCAAGAAACTATAGCATTCCCGGGAGCCGGTTTTATAAGGGCAAAATCAACGGCGTTCATATCTACAGCTGTTATTCTCCTCCTAGTGCAGCATTAGCGCAATATGAGGAGATGCTAGACGGCTTGGTTTTGGGCGCTAGAGATCACAGCTCCAAAATCATTCCCAACGATTTCAATGCGTGGGTCTTAGACTGGGAAAATTGACTGACGAACACCAGGGATCAAATTCTGCTTGAAACCTTCGCAGAGCTGGACATTGTACTAGCCTATTGTACTACTGAATGAGTGCCACCTTGCGAGGAGAGGGCTAGGCTCGATCTTCGATTTGACTTACCTCAGTGCCTCGTTGGTGAGAGGGATGGTCTGGCGAGCAAGTGAACACTACACCCCAGTGACATCTGGAGCGGGGGAGAAAGTAACGGTCGAGTAAGCGACAGAAGTGGAAAAATTAGGATAGCTAGGTCATAACCCGAAGGGGACGGCGCAGGGAAAAGTGAGTGACCTATGTCAGCGGGTAACTGAGGCATGCGATTCTCTCTGCGAGCGAGGAGGCTTTACCAAAGGACAAGAGGGAAGCCAGAACATGTCGGAGAAAGCATACTGGGATCTTCAAAGTATCTTTAAGATGGCTATACGGAAAAGTAAGCGGAATTGCTACAAGTAGTTGTGCCTTGAGGCAAATACGCACCCGTAAGACGCTGCATACAAGGTTGTAATGAACAAGATTCGTGGGCAAAAATCACCCCAAGTGACCTACCCGTGACTCTTGCTCAAAATAATCGCAATCCTTTTCTCCAAAGGTGAAATCCACCTACCACGGTTGAATGAACAAAGATTGGTTCTTTCCTCCAATGTAGAGTATCTGGGTGTAATCCTGGATCCAAAACTAAATTGGAGATTGAACATAGAACTGAGGGTTAAGAAGGCCCGTATAGTCTTCTATGCCTACAAGAGAAAGTACAATAGAACGAAGCTTAATAGGATTCAAAGAGCCGCGTATGCTAGCGCTACAGATGCTCTGCAGTCCTGCCCGATAGATGCTTTCAATGTACTCCTGCATCTCCTCCCCTTTAGACCTCCACATTAAATATGTTGTAACGTGCAGTGCCATTAGACTACGTGAGTCCGGATGCTGGACAGCGAAGTCTAGATGAAGTACCTCGTGAAATCTGGGCATTCCCCACGGACTATGCCACACGCAAACTTCACGAGAAACTTTGCTGTGGACTTTCCAATCAGGGCAGTGTGGAAGACCGGCGGTGTGTCACAGTATTCTTCACCGATGGATCAAAGATGGTCTGTGGAGCCATTGCGGGGGTTTTCTCGAATACACTATGTGTCGTATGGTTTCCCAGGCTTCACCAGTATATTCCAAACGGAAATATTGGCGATACTGGAAGTTTGACGATAGCTGGAGTATGATCCGCGCCCCAAGCGTAACATAGCCATTCTGACCGACAGCCAAGCAGCCATTAAGGGCCTGTACTCAGCAACGACATTCTCTAGGCTGGTGAGGTAGTGCAGAAATGTGTTGACCCGTCTGGGCGGTACGCTCAAGATCACCCTTTGCTGGGTTCCCAAGCATAGGAACATAGAAGGGAATGACAGATTGGCCAGGCGGGGCTTGCTCTTGGAAGTCCATCGAAGAGTAAAGTCGGTGTATCGCTGGCTACTGTCAAGGACGGAATCCACTCGCACTACTTTACAGCCGCAGGCCTTAGATGGCGAAGGCTTACGAGCTGTGCCGAGTCGAGGAGGATTTGGCCCGCTTATAACATAGCCCACTCATGAGAGCTCCTGTGCCAGACCCGTGCAAATACATACAAGATTGCGGCGGTCTGCACGGGGCCAGTAGTCTATAGGGGACCATGCCGTCAGGCTTGGCATACCCTACAATTCGCATTGCCGAAGCTAAGGAGAATGAGGGAAACCATCAAGTACTTCCTCTGCATTCCTCAGCTCTTGCTAGAGTCAGGCTACGGACACTGGGTAACCCATTCTTTGGAGATCTCAAAGAGATTTCTAGCTGTAGGGTGGTAGAAATGCTTTCCTTCCGGCTGGCTCTGAAGATCTGAGCCGGTTGAACTCTGCCTCTTAACAGCAGTCACGATCTTAGAAATTTGTGGCATCAAAACGGCGCGCCGCAGAGCTAATTGGCCTCCTCGGAGCAGCCACTGATACCTACCTACCCTCTCCCCAAAAGAAAGAAACTGGACCTGGCTCGAGAGGCATTGGCCGCCGGTGTTGCGCGGTAGTGACGCTGGATATCAGGAATGCCTTCAACTTAACCAACTGGGGTTGGATTAAGGGTACCCTGGCTAAACTAGATGCCTCTGGTTACTTAGCTCGGATAATCGAGAGTTACCTCTCGGAGAGGGGAGAGGGGGTTCCTGATGTGGAATATAACGTATGACGGAGTGTTCAGCCTTCGCGTGCCAAAGGAGGCAACATTGATCGGTTTTAGAGACGACCTAGCAGTGGTGGTAGTTGCGAAACACCCGCAGGACATCTAACTGTATGGAAGTGAAACCATTCATGCCATCAAAGTATGGTTCCAAACGGTGAAACTGGACCTGGGGGAAGACAAGACGGAGGCGGTCTTTATTACCAATCGCAAGAAAAACAATACTGGCAAAATCCGGGTCGTCAGCTCATGTCTAGCTACCAGCTGAACCAGGAAAGGATAAGTTTGACATACCGGCCAATCGCGCTGAAGGTCTGCAATGCATATAGGAGGTATCAAGTGAGGCAGTGTATTGTGGGGATGATTCCTTTGGATTTTCTAGCGAATGAGGCACACTGTCTTCACCAGAGAAGGAAGGCGAATCGGGCCGAAGTGACAGTGGGCTTCCGAAAAGCCACTAGGAAGGAGCTTTACTGGAGATGGCAGGAAAGGTGGGATAATTCCGAGAAAGGCCGATGGACCCATACACTGATTCCGTATATTAAGAAATGGGTCGAGCGAAATCATGGAGAGTTGAATTACCACCTAACGGAGTTACTTAAGGGACATGGAGGATACAGGAAGTACTTACATCGCTTCGGATTGGATGAGTCCCCAGACTGTCCCGAATGCGCCGCTATACCGGTAGATCCGAAGCATGTTATGTTCCATTGTCCGAGATTCTCGAATGAAAGATGAAAGTTAAACGATGCCCTGAACGTAGTTATCGGACCCCGCAAGTTTGTGCAGAAGATACTGAAATCGGAAGGAAATTGGAGTGCAATAAACGCAATAGTAACTGGATATAGGTGGTTTTTGCATCTCCATGTATAGTTCAGCCCTGATGTCGAGCGTTTTCAGCGCTTTATGTAAATTTTGCGGACTAATCCCGCCGTGGAAATTACCACTGGGACTACTTCGATCTTTTATAGTCTCCAAGTCTGCTTCATATCGTCGGCCAAAGGGCCGTAGTTCCGAATTTTTTCTTGCTGTTTTTTAACAGGGTCCCGGTCCAACGGTACGGCTTCATCGATTATGAAGCAAGCTCGATCTTCCTTGAAAAGGAGAACCATATCGGGGCTACTGTGATTAATGCTGTGGTCGGTGGCAATAGTGTGATCCTGCTGTAGTTTGGTCCCATCATTTCCCAAGATTCTTTGCGGAGTACACTTATAGTAAGGATGGTGGGTCGCCACTAAGTTATATTTCAACGCAAGGTTTGATGGAGAATCTTGCAGACGGATGGTTTCCTTTTCACAGTTGCATAACCTACAACTGGAGTTAGTGATTGAGGAGTCGTGAATAATGTACCGCTTATAATTGTTTGTTGGGAGTGAAGCATCCTGAATTAAAGTTAGGAATGCTTCCGTCTCATAGAAAAGTACACCATTATTCAACCATATGTTAGAGGCTTCGATGTCAATGCCTGGTAACAACAAATTTTTTATATGACCTCCGCGAATGGGTTTCTCTTCCCGCATGTCGATCTTCTGTTGGACTGAAGTAACATTCAACATGGGATCCCATTCTCTGCTTCTCAAGTTCAAAGGAGATAATTTATTATCTGCCATGGCAGTAGTCTGATGTAATTGGCTAGAGGATTGTTTCTCGAAGAAAAACTCACGAAGAGAATGCTCTTGATTGTAGTGCAATGTTTTCAAATCAAGTTCCCCCCTGCCTCCTTGATGACGTGGGATGGTGATCCTCAATTTTTCGGCAGCTCTATTGTGCATGTTGTTGTTTGCAAGAACTGCCCCTTCCCATCTATTGACAGATTCTAAATCCGTATTACTCCACTGTATCATACCGAAAGTATTATATAAAGAAGGACGGGAATGGCGAAGGTGTTGATTGCCATTATTTTATTTTTCCCGACAAGATCCAGACGCCGTTCAAATTCACCCAGCAACTTAGATTTAATTATTGCCACAGCAGGTGTTGTTACTTGCAATATGCCGAGGTATTTGTAGACGTCGTTCTCAATTCGGATGTTATTCTGACTGTATCCTTTGATGTCGGTGTGTTTTCCCCGAACAATTGTTTTTATGTGACATTTCCCCAAACCCAATTACATGTCGATATTCCTACTGAACTGGATGGTGATGTCCAGCAAGGAGCGAAGTTGGTTTTCGTCTTTGGCATACAATTTGATGTCGTCAATATACATTAAATGACTTAATGTACATTTCGACAATATGCCATGTTTGACTTGGATCCCATTTTTGCTTTCTTACAGAAGATGGAATAGTGGATTCAAAGCCAAACAAAACCACAGCTTGCGGTGAGAGAGAGTGAGAGGGAGATGCCACGCCTGATCAGTATCTCTCCTGATGTTTGTGTGGTTTCGTACTCCAATTCTTCATTACTGTTCTTAGGAGAAGAACCACATTCGGGTTGATTTTGTACAAGTGCAACACTTGTAGCAACCACGAATGCGATATGGAGTCAAAGGGTTTAAAGGATTTATAATCGATGTAGACTGTAGAGATATTTCGTTTTTGGTGGACAGCTTAATTTACAGCGACCGTATCGATTGTAAGGTGTTTTTTCAGCCTACAGAGCATTTTGCGCATCCTTTTTGCTTCTCAAATTTTCGATTCTTTTGTTGAGTTGAAACACCCAGAACGGTAAATTCCGTCTGCGCGTACCTCTGTTATTCGCTCTAAGTTGTTGACTATGTAGACGAATAACTGTGGCAGCTGCAACGTAGATCAGCCTATGAACCTCTATCTCTCGCAGTAATCTCGCTAACTAAACGATCAGCCAAAATTCTATCAACGCCAGCAATGATGTTCGTAGTTGCCGAATTAAACTTTAGTTTTGGGATCTTCGGTCTAGCATCTGGAAGAATCTCAGCATATTCTGTGAATGCGAACTAGAATGCGGTCAAAGCCTCATTATAAATTGGGTTGATATCCCCACTCACTAAGCTTTCCCTGATTATTCATGTTCATGGAGTACCTTATTGATGGAGTATTCGAATTTCTTCTTTGTTCAGCCCGGTAAGTGGAAAATTTGGTGCCTAGTTGGTAGAGCAACTCTATCATCCGGTACTGATTGACGACGTTCTGCTCCGGAACATGACTTAGTTCCGGAAAGCGGGTTATAAACGCGTCATGGAGTCGGTGTCTGTACCCTGATGGATTCCGTTCCAAATCCGTGACACGATAATAAGCGCGGACGATAAATTCATTGAGTTGGATCGTCTAAACCATACGATGCCTAGGTCTTCCATTCCTGGTGGTTGACGGTATAAACGCCAAAACATCCAAGGGCGAATTGCCGCTCTGGTGTTGCTGAGCGACTCTTAACCGTGTTAGGTCCCAATAAAATTGTTTAAAATGTCCCCAATTTTGTTCCCACGAGTATTGGGGAGACATTCAACCCTGCAAAAGAGCCCAAATGTTGCAATGCCTCATGGTTACCTCCAAAGGTAGGGAAGGTATTTGGAGGGCACCGGCTGAAATACAGTCTAACGTCACTGCAATTCATCCAATAGGCACGTCAATTCCTCCACCCCGGATTACAGATTTGTTAAGGAGGTTTACTCCCCCTGAAAAGGAAAAATAGGTAAGGGAAGATGAACACAAATGGAAACGTTCTGCTTGTCCGCGGCTACTTATTATCCGGTGGGTCATGTCATTATCCGCAAACCATGACACCCGCCTGGTCGCATGCAGCAAAGTAACTCAAAGTCATCCACTGTACGCAGCTTTGAAAATCCTAGGTAGATGGATTTTTATATAACTATGGACGCAGGACTATTTCAATCCTTAAACACAAATAAAAATGAACGAAAGTAAAACAACGAAACATGAGTGTCGAAAGTTTATTAGAGCGGAAGAGGATAGAATATGCTACTTATTTGACCGTAATCCATGACATCAAAGGTGCATGGACGAACATGGGCCTAATGAAACCATATGATAACGTATGAGCCCTTTCCCATGTAAAGGCGAAGATTCAACTGTTAATTCCAGTAGCTATGAGGACTCATCTTATATTTTTCTATACATATTCGCAATATCCGCTGTGTCACGGCCTATCAAGAGTTTAAAACCACTTTAAGCTGAGTACGCTACCATATTCCTTATTTGCTTTGGCGGAAGATACAAGAATCGTAGGGTGAGGGCATAAAAGAATTATAACGTTTACCACTTCCTACCATTAATCTGGAATTATAAGGTTGACTGACCATGGTTGCTTCTAAAAAATTTCATATCAGGACACAACGTAGAAAGTTTCTTATACTGATCTAATACCGCAGATCCACTAAAACCGAAACGATGACTCTTGCTCCAAAAATATATAAGGTGAATCCTGCAATTTTTAACGCTGTGAATAGGGAGTTTAAGAATATAATCAAAGCATTCTTTACTTTATTTTCACTCATTGCGCAATTGAATTGAATGAATGAATGAATTAAATGCCCCACTCAGCACATACAAAAAGCTAAGGATCGATTTAAAACATCATGGAGGAAGCAGCCCGTGTAATTCATCGGCTTAGAAATCATAAATCGCCAGGAGCCGATGGATGACAGGCTGGACTGGTTAAATATGGAGGCGAGCAACTATTCTCAATGTGTGGGACAACGAATCAATATCTGAAGATTGGTACTCCTCACCTTTCCAACAAATGTCAAAACTAAAACCGGCTTCGCAAATGCTAATCGAGACCTTTCATTTGATACTCCACATGGCTATATTTGGTGAAAAAAGTGTATATTTCCTTTTGCATGTATGGGGACCCCCCCTTAAATTCGACGTAAAAGGGTGTAATTCATTGTATGCGAGAGCGTTTACAGTTCCCACCTTTCTACCAAAGTCGGTGTCAATCGCTAAAACCGTCTCAGAGATAAATGCGTGTTACGAACAGACAGAAAGACAGTAAACCAACTTTAATAAGATTTTGTTTTACACAGAACTCTAAAAAGAAACTGAAGACGGTGGTTTACGTGGAGCGGTGCAAGCGTGACCCACCGAGACTCCAATTCAAGCCCGGAAATCGGAACTTTCATCTTTTCATCTCCCTTATCTTAAATCTACTTATAACTTACGCTGACGCTCATTCTCGCGAATCGATTTCCACCCCTTGTTTGAATCCCACTCAAAGCGAAAAATAAATTATAAATTAAATCTTCTGTTCATCAAAAAATGTTAACTTATTATTTTCACAAACACCGTGGAGTGCAGTGTAACGGTAACTAACTAGCTTGATTTGATTTGTAGACGTAGATTATTTGAACAACCAATGGAAGCTAAATATAATCAACCCGGAGAAGGGATATCAGTCCGAACGTCGGATGGAAACACGACATCCAGTCTGGTTCCCACTAGCAAGGGTATCGGTGAGAAGATGCCATTGGTAAATATTGGAAGTAACCCATTTCAGAGGGGTAATAAGTAATAAATATCCATCACGCAATTAAAGACCAGATGCGTGTTATTAGAGCACGTATCTTGAAGTACGAGAGGAATTAAAAGAAAGTAGTGAAGGTTAAAAACGGGGAGAAACTGCAGCACTGCAGTCAAACGCCAAGAGTGTTCCCATCTAGGGGCAGACCCTTTACTATTATGGATGCAGCAGCATAACGTATACTGGGCACAAAGGAAACTCCGAAGCTCCGTAAAAAAGTGTAACGGAGAGTCTAACGGGGATGCGGAATCTCCTGAACGCAGCCAAAAACGCAAATTGGAGACAACGTCTCCACGGCAAATACGTAAGCAATCATACGCAAAACTACCAGCACCTGCAGTGGTAGTCCAAGATTCCATTTGGACTAAGGTGGAAAAGGAGAAAAAGCTACATAAGAAAAGCCGGCTCGATGCGCTAACAATAACGAAAAAAAGTGTACTTACCTACGCAGATATTCTACGCAAGGTCAAAAAAGACATCTCGTTGATAGAGCTAGGTGAATGTGTGAACCGCATAAGGCGAACGCAGAAGGGCAACCTATTGCTGGAATTTATACAATGCAAAAACAAGTCAGAAGACCTGTAGAAAAAATCGAGTCATCACTGGGTGAGGCAACCGAAGTGAAGCTAAGTAAAAATCGCGTAGTTATTGAGTGTAAGGACTTAGACGAGATTACAACGAAGGAAGAAATTTGTCAAGCCCTACGATCCCAGCTGGGAATACGCGCCACATACCACTCGAAGCGGCCAAAAGAGCTATCACTGCCAGTAAAGTTCAAACTGGTTTGGTCGTCTGCTGACTACGAGAGCAGATAACTCTAAAAATATCTTTCAGGTGTTTTTAATTTGGGCATGTTGCAGAGAAATGTACTAGCGTACACGATACCTGTCGACCTGTATCGTGAATGGGGGAACAAATGACACATTGCAAAAGTCTGCGAAAAAAAACCCAATTTTTCTGCTCTAAAGGCAAATAAATAACTTTGACAGCGCCCATATCACAGGCAGTACCGCATGTCCGGTGTTCAGGATATGGAGCTTGGGACGCGGATAAGAGCGGAAAAGCAACGATGTGGACATGTGGGAATTGAGCCATAGAAGGATAGAAGATTCTCGATAGTGGTTTCACTAGAGTAAAAATAGGCGCAATACTTGTTTACAGCTGCGACGCGGCACCAAGCCTTACGAGAGAATAGTTCCATTCCATGGGGCAACCGAGACACGAACGCAAGAGGGCGTATATTACTCGAAGCTCTTTCTCGTCTGAATCGTGCAGTTGCTAACAGTGGATGCGTGAAC
Source organism: Hermetia illucens (assembly GCF_905115235.1). Classification (NCBI taxonomy): domain Eukaryota; kingdom Metazoa; phylum Arthropoda; class Insecta; order Diptera; family Stratiomyidae; genus Hermetia; species Hermetia illucens. The sequence continues at coordinate 72,834,589 of NC_051852.1, forward strand.
ACTTTCTGAAATGGGGTCCGTGATAGATGTCACTTTTGTTAGCGTCAATGAAGAATCTACACATAGCGACCACCAAACCATCATTTTTTAAATCATACACAGTACACGAATGAAGTGGTCCCGGACGAGAGCTGAAAGGTGGGCAGCTAATAAGTTTGACGAAGAAGTTCTTCAGCAAAATACAGCGCTTGAAGGAAACGCAGAAGATAAAACTTTACAGATCGGTGAGCATGTGACGGTTCCATGCGAAGGTGTGCTGTATCCCAGAAGCGGGTTCTCAACTTTTGGTGGAACTCTGAAATCGGAGAATGCTGTAAAGATTGCTTCCAGGCCAGAAGGCGCAGTCAGCGAAATAGAAACCGATCTGGATACAAGCAGTTACGCCGTACTTATGAATACATGGTTCATCAAACGATTGTCTCATCATCTCATACATTTTATAGTGGGAACAGTAAAACGCGAATCGACTATATTCTCATAAGACGCCGATATTTTACCATTGTCACTGATTGCAAAGCCGTTCCCTATGAGACCATCGCACCTCAACATCGGCCATTGATTGCACATAAATAAAACCGCGTAAGGAACGCACTGGCCCGCGGCGCATTAAATGGTGGCGATTTGGTGAGAAGAAAAAAGAAACGATTTCACTCATACGATTGCCGACCATTACGAATGTGGAAGAATCATGGAACCAAATGAAACACACGATCCACAAAGCGGCCTCTGCAGCCCTCGGGGTCATCAAGCCGGGTAAGCGGTACATCAATCGAGATACTTGGCTTTCGAATGATTATGTTAAAATGAAGGTCCGTGAAAGGAAACGCCTCCACCGCATATTTCTCGACGATAAACCCTTGCTAAATGGTAAATTCATAAGAATGCCAACCGGGAAGCAAAGAAAGCCGTCGCTGTCACCCGAGCGAACCATTACAAAAATCTTTACGATAAACTGGACACTCGGGATGGCGAGAGAGATCTGTATCGACTTGCTAAAAGCCGTAATGAACGTACACAGGATATCGAACACTTCTGTTGCGTTAATGACAACAACGGTACTTACCAACCGTCGAGCAGCAACGGATAGATGGCGACAATACTTCGAGCAGATTTCACCTGAAGAATTTGCTCATCCTCACTTCCGCAATCATTGCCGATATTTGGAGCAGTTCCACTTGTCAGCGCAACTGGTGCTCAGAGGTGGCGGCGAGGAAGATGGGGCGACAACCCTATCGGCCAAACCAAAACCAAGTGGCCGAGGAGAACCTCCATAGTGGTAGCACCGGGAGACGCTGTAATCACTTTGGTTTGCCGGCCGTGATTCAGTAGGCGAATACTCCAAAGGCCCAATCAGGGCGATCAGACCCGAGTCTGCACGGGGACTCATCGGAAGTGGCAAATTGGTCACGAAACCTTACCAGGGGTATACTGGTACCATGAGAACCGGGAAAGCCCCTGGACTCACATACTTAGGGTGAACTCCTGTTGTATGTGAGGACAGCTCGGTTATTTGCGGTTGCGTATCTCGTCCAGTAGTCCAGTAGAATGTTCAGATTACCGTCCGATCCGGTTACTTTCCCATACCATAAAGATTTTTGAACGCATTCTTGACAACCGTATTCGCGAAATCGTTAAAATAACTGTGAATTAAGCCGGATTTGTCAAAAACTGCGGAACTACTGACGCAATACACACTGCGCGGTTACTCATCCGAAAAGTAAAGTTCAAAGTATGGCGGGTGTATCAAAACCGCTTCGTGTCTCTGCTGGTGTTCATCAAGGAAGCGCCCTCTCACCACTCCTCTTTGTTCTTGTTATGGACACCGTCACACGGGATATCCAATGTCCAGCGCCCTACACACTGCTTTATGTAGATGATGTTTTCCTAGCATCTGATAGCAAAAATGATCTCGAGCAACTTGTCCAAAAATGGAATGATCGCCTCATGCAACACGGTCTCAGATTGAATTTAAACAAAACTGAATTTTTGACGACCGATCCCCATAAAACAGGCACAATCACTGTCAGCGGCTGTGATTTGCCCAGAACTGAGCGATTTAAATACCTCGGGTCAACGCTATCAGCCAATGGAGAAATGCGTTATGAAATTGCTTCACACATTAACGCAACCTGGATGAAGTTGCGTTCCACAACTCGTGTTCTTTGTGATCGACGTATCAACGAACGTCTTAAATCTAAAATTTACCGCAACGTCGTCCGTCCTGTCGCTCTCTATGGTTCTGAGTGTTGGCCAACTATCATCATCAACGGCGCAACAACCGGTATCCGGTCTAGGCCTGCCTTAATAAGGAACTCCAGACATCCCGGTTTTGCGCCGAGGTCCACCAATTCGATATCCCTAAAAGCTGTCTGGCGTCCTGGCCCACGCCATCGCTCCATCTTAGGCAGGGTCTGCCTCGTCTTCTTTTCCTACCATAGATATTGCCCTTATAGACTTTCCGGGTGGGATCATCTTCATCCATACGGATTAAGTGACCCGCCCACCGTAACCTATTGAGCCGGATTTTATCCACAACCGGACGGTCATGGTATCGCTCATAGATTTCGTCATTGTGTAGGCTACGGAATCGTCCATCCTCATGTAGGGGGCCAAAAATTCTTCGGAGGATTCTTCTCTCTAACGCGGCCAAGAGTTCGCAATTTTTCTTGCTAAGAACCCAAGTTTCCGAGGAATACATGAGGACTGGCAAGATCATAGTCTTGTACAGTAAGAGCTTTGACCCTATGGTGAGACGTTTCGAGCGGAACAGTCTTTGTAAGCTGAAGTAGGCTCTGTTGGCTGACAACAACCGTGCGCGGATTTCATCATCGTAGTTGTTATCGGTTGTGATTTTCGACCCTAGATAGGAGAAATTGTCAACGGTCTCAAAGTTGTATTCTCCTATCCTTATTCTTGTTCGTGTTTGTGTTTGACCAGTGCGGTTTGATGTTGTTGGTTGATTCGTCTTCGGTGCTGACGTTGCCACCATGTATTTTGTCTTGCCTTCATTGATGTGCAGCCCAAGATCTCGCGCCGCCTGCTCGATCTGGATGAAGGCAGTTTGAACGTCTCGGGTGGTTCTTCCCATGATGTCGATATCGTCAGCATAGGCCAGTAGTTGGGTGGACTTGAAGAGGATCGTACCTCTCGCATTCACCTCAGCATCACGGATCACTTTCTCGAGGGCCAGGTTAAAGAGGACGCATGATAGCGCATCCCCTTGTCGTAGACCGTTGTTGATGTCGAATGGTCTTGAGAGTGATCCTGCTGCTTTTATCTGGCCTCGCACATTGGTCAGGGTCAGCCTAGTCAGTCTTATTAATTTCGTCGGGATACCGAATGTACAGTTTTACCCTGGCTATGCTATCATAGGCGGCTTTAAAGTCGATGAACAGATGGTGCAACTGTTGTCCATATTCCAACAGTTTTTCCATCGCCTGCCGCAGAGAGAAAATCTGATCTGTTGCTGATTTGCCTGGAGTGAAGCCTCTTTGGTATGGGCCAATGATGTTCTGGGCGTATGGGGCTATCCGGCCTAGCAAGATAGTGGAGAATATCTTATAGATGGTACTCAGCAACGTGATACCTCTATAATTGCTGCACTGTGTGATATCTCCCTTTTTATGTATGAGACAGATTATGCCTCGCTGCCAATCGTCAGGCATTGATTCGCTGTCCCATACCTTGAGCACAAGTTGATGAACCACTTGGTGTAACTGGTCGCCTCAATATTTAACCAATTCGGCTGTAATTCCATCGGCTCCTGGCGACTTATGATTTTTTAGCCGATGAATTGCACGGACTGTTTCTCCTAAACTTGGTGGTGGCAGTATTTGTCCGTCGTCTTCAGTTGGCGGGACCTCCAACTCGCCGATGTTCTGGTTGTTCAGTAGCTCATCAAAGTACTCAACCCATCGCTCTAATATGCCCATTCTGTCGGAAATCAGATTTCCCTCTTTGTCTCGGCAGGATGAGCATCGAGGTGTATAAGGCTTCATCCTGCTGACTTGTTGGTAAAACTTCCGCGCCTGGTGCGGTTGCTCCCTGTACTTTTCTAGTTCACGGACTTGTTGGTTCTCCCAGGCTTCCTTTTTCCGTCTGTGAAGTCGCTTCTCCGCTCGACGGAGTTCGTGATAAGTTTCTGCGCGTGCCCGCGTTCTTTGAGAATGCAATATTACTCGGTATGCGGCATTCTTCCGTTCCGTTGCTAGCTTACATTCATCGTCAAACCAGCCGTTCCGACTCCTTTTGCGGCTGGGGCCAAGTATATTTGTGGCCGTATCCATGATAACGTTCTTCAGGTGGTTGTGAAGATCATTAGTTGATGCTTCATCTCCAGGTCCTCTATTGACTGCGGTTATTGCGGCATCCATTTCCCTCTTATAGGTGTCGCGGAGGGTTGTGTTGTGGATGGCTTCAGTGTTCACTCTCACCTGATTGTCAGAGGGGATTCTAGGTGGTATTGTTATTCGAGCTCGGAGCACCATGCCAACGAGATAGTGATCCGAGTCTATATTGGCCCCCCTATATGTTCTGACATTCATCAAGGCTGAGAGGTGGCGGCGTTCGATCAACACGTGGTCAATTTGGTTGAAAGTGGTCCCGTCTGGAGAGGCCCACGTATGTTTGTGGACCGCTTTCCGCGCAAACCAGGTACTTCCAACAACCATTTCGTGTGACCCTGCTAATTGAATAGTCCGCAGTCCGTTATCATTTGTTTTTTCGTGTAAGCTATGGGAGCCAACGTATCGCCTGAATACGGGCTCCTTCCCTACTTGGCTGTTAAAATCCCCAAGTATGATTTTGATATCATATCTGGGACAGGCTTCGAGGGTTCTTTCTACTGCCTCGTAGAAGGTATCCTTCTCCGACTCTGCAGTCTCCTCTGTAGGGGCGTGAACGTTTATGACCAACTATATGGCCAACTATAAAAGACAATAAACGGCGTTTTGCGGTAATGGGGACGAAGATGTTACGTTGGACTAGTGGTGTCACACGTTTTGATCACATCCGAAATGAGCATATCCGCAATCGTTATGGGCTTGTACCGATCGTGGAAAACTTGCCAGAGAGGCATCTTCGATGGTATGGTCACGCAATTCGTGCTAACGAGAATTCACTTGCCAAGATTGGTCTGAACATCGAAGTCGATGGTAAACGACCAAAAGACAGGCCTAAAAAACGGTAGCTGAATACGCTGGATCATCATCATCATCAACGGCGCAACAACCGGTATCCGGTCTAGGCCTGCCTTAATAAGGAACTCCAGACATCCCGGTTTTGCGCCGAGGTCCACCAATTCGATATCCCTAAAAGCTGTCTGGCGTCCTGGCCCACGCCATCGCTCCATCTTAGGCAGGGTCTGCCTCGTCTTCTTTTCCTACCATAGATGGGAATTTAAAAACCTCGAGATTGCACCCAGATCAGGCATTCGATAGAGTCAAATGTGAATGGGACAAAGATTGAAGAAAAAGGAAAAGACTTGGGTTCTTAGCAAGAAAAGAAAGATTGTGGATAAAATCCGGCTCAATAGGTTACGGTGGGTGGGTCATTTAATTCGTATGGATGAAGATGATCCAGCCCGGAAAATCTATAAAAACAATATCTATGGTAGAAAAAGAAGACTAGGTGGACCTTGCCTGAGATGGAGCGATGGCACAGGTCACGACACCAGACAGCTTTTAGGGATATCGAATTAGTGGACCTCGGCGCAAAACTGGGATGTCTGGAGTTCCTTATTAAGGCAGGCATAGACCGGATATCGGTTGTTGCGCCGTTGATGATGATGGTGTAAAGAAGCTGACACGGACCCCTGGGGTAGAGGGGGTCCTCTAAATTGCGGAAAAAATAGTTGAAAATAAAGCACCTGGCTTGCATAGCATCCCCAATAAAGCCCTCAAGGCAGCAATGAAAATAGCTCCAAATATGTTTACCGAACCACATGCCTTAAAAAAGGAGCATTCCCTATACAATGGAAAAAGCAGAAATTAATATTAATCCCCAAGCCAAACAAACCCTTGGGTGAAGTTCTGTCCTACAAGCCGATATAACTTCCAAATAATACTGGCAAACTATTCGAACGAGTAATCTATAACAAATTACTTCTAATTGCCGAAAATGACGGCGGTTTCTCCTGAAATCGGTTCCGTTTTCGAAAGGGGAGGTCTACAACGGAGGCAGTTGTTCTGGTGGCAGCTAAGGCCGCACTTGACGAGGACAAATGTTGTCCAGTGATCACACTCGACGTGAAGAACGTTTTCAATTTCGGCAAATGGGCCAAGATACTTGAGTCCCTAATCAACTTAAGCGTGCCAAGTTACCTGCTGCGTATCGTTGCCGACTTCCTATATCGATAGACTTCTGTGCTGCGAATCAGATGAAGGAATGAAATTATACCAAATGACATGCCGAGTTCCACAAGGGTCTGTCCTAGGGCTACTCTTGTGGATTATTATGTATAATGGAGTACTGACACTAGACGTTCCTACTGATGTGGCCTCCATTGGTTTCGCGGATGATATTGGTGTGACAGTTGTTATACGCCTCCTCGAAGAAGTCGAACTTTATGCAAATGAAGCAGTCTATGAGATTAAATCCTGGTTAGAGAATGTTGGTCTATAGCTTGCAGAACATAAGACGGAAGTAGTACTTATTACCGAGCACAGAAAGTGCCCTTCCATGATCAAAGTTGGAACACAAACAATTCATTCCCAGCCTACGCTTAAGTACTTAGGCGTTATGATTGAGCAGAGGCTAAACTTCACATAGCGTATGGAGGGTGCAGCAACCAAGGCATATAATATCGGAGCACTGATTGCGAGAATGTTACCAAATATAGGTAGCCGAAGGCCGAGCCGTCGACTCCTTATTTCGAAAGTGTCAGTTCGATCCTACTGTATGCAGCCCCAATATGGGTAGATGTACTGAAAAGTACAGCAAATAAGAGAAAGATTGGAGCTTCGTATCGCATAAGTGTACTCCAAACATGTTGCGCTTACAGAACAATATCTAATGAAGCAGCTTACGTGATAGCAAGAATGGACCCGATTGAGATTCTGGCGAAAAAAAGACAACGACTTTATGACCGAACGTACCTCATCGGAGAATCTCCTGTCCATCGGCGACAGTTTTCACGAAGTGAAACTGTCGCGGAATGGCAAGGGACGAGACGAGTCAGAAAAAGACCGCTGGAGTCACAAAATCAAATGGGATATCCGGAAATGGGTCGAGCGACCCCACGGCGAAGTAGGTTTCGACCTAACCCAATTTTTGAGCGGACACGAAGGCTATCGAGGTTGTCTGTATCGATTTAGAATATATGGTGAAAGCAAAGGGGATATTGACCGAAGTTGAAAAGGTGATTGCAGCCATCGCTAAGAAGCTTAGGCAGGAAGAACACAATAAACACACAAAACCTTAAAAATGTAGATATCACACAATGTAGCAATTATAGAGGTACAATGTTGCTGAGCACCATTTATAAGAGATGTTCTCTGCTATCTTGCTGGGCCGGATAACACCATACGCTCAAAGAGGCTTCACTCGAAGCAAACTAGGAACAATTCAAATTTTCATCCTGCGGCAAGCGGCGGAAAATTGTTGAAATATGGACCAGTTGCACCATCTTTTCATCGATTTCTAAGCCGCGGATAGCATATCCAGGGTAAAAGTGCACACGGAAATGAGAGAATTCGGTATCCCGATGAAATTGGTAAAACTGAATAGTGATACATCGATGGAATTTTCTTGCTCGCATCCAAGTTTGAAAGTTCAAATTTCAAATTTGGGTCGTCAAACTTCGGCCACGAAGGGGAAATTTATCGAAGTGGCTGCACTGCACCGCTTTGCCTCGCAACGTGGCATGGGATTTTGAAGAGGGAGGGAGTAAGGAAAAAGGGGAAAGAGGAAGGACCAGACAAGAGTTGCAAAATAAAGTGTATAGGCAAATAAAGTGGTCGAATAAATGTAGGGTTCTTAATCTCGCGTCGTAAACCCATACCGTCCTTTTATAAGATGTGTACGCGATTTTGCAATATGATCTATAACATTTGGCCGTCGCTGAAGTTGTGCAAAGTACGCAATAAAGCACCGCGGTTAAAGGAGCTGAGCACTTATTTGGCGAAGCGTTCAAAGGCTTTTGGACGACCTGCTCGATCTTCGTTCATCCTATGGATACGGTATTAATTAATTATTGAAATCATATTACTTCTATCGAGCAATCGCGTATCACAAGACCCATGCAAGGGGCGCAACTATAAACTGGAGCTTTCCTAATGGCGGATGCTTAAAAAAACGGTCTTCAGCAATTTAATTAATTTCAATCTAGCTTTAAGTTGTAATGATCACCTTTCAGAGATTTTTTTTTCAATAAAAATGATTTTCAAGACGAAAAACGTCAAAGAAGCGACAACATCAAATGGCATTGGTCAAATGAGAACCACAGTTAGATACTAGACAGATACCTCACTCCCCCATGCCCCTCAAGGGGGGAAATCAGTACGAGTACACACGATTTCAAATTGTTTTACCCTTGAGCATGAGCGAGATGTACCGAAAACCCGATCAGCTGTGTTTGACATACCGCCCGGACTTGCCAATGTATTGGTGAGATTGGCAGGTTTTTGTTTATGTATAAGTGAATACGTGAAACAACTTTTTGATATGTGGGTGAGCACGCCGTACTACCAGAATAGCAAAAGCTCACCGATCTCTCTCTTACCAATACGATTTGACGAAGATTATGCCTTTTCCTTGTTTAGCGTCTCTGATGTGTACAGATAAGCTTCTGCAAGCACATTTGCAAGTGGGGTCATTTTTGTAAGGGTACTGCCTATAGTAGATCTACTGTGATGAGAACAACAAAGATAGTGGATAAAATCCCGTTCAATAGGTTGTGGTGGGCGGGCATTTAATCCGTATAAGTGGGGATGATCCTGTCCGGAAAGTTTATAAGGACAATATCTATCTTCTTGCCCTTGTTCTGGGAAGGTTGTTACCACAGTACATCTAATTATGTAGATATACTGTGGTTGTAACAGGAGTTTCTCAACTAATGTGCACCCTTTGCTTTTTCTTCCGTGCGTAGATCTATTGTGGAAAAGAGAATTGAATATATTAAAATTGGCTTTCGAGTTTTTCGAAACAGATCCGATAATAACGATTTGCTCGAACTTCAATGTTCCTATGACGGTACCGGCCAACTCCCGATCCAGCATAAACATCAACTTGAAACCTTAGCGACTGCGAACACAACTAGTCACGCCGTTATTTCTAAACAAATAATGTGTTCCTGTAAATGAACTGATAGTTATACTCGAATACAATAATTGTGGAATTTCTAGGGTGAATTTATGTGGTTGACGGGCGATGTGTGTGGGCCATTGAACGCAACAACTTTCTCCTAGATTGTTTCCAATCGGAGAAGCATAACCGGCTATTACATTTTCATGACTAAGCAACTACTACCCCAGAGTCAGCTGTTTGTACCAAATTCGACGTAAACAGAAGTGTCTGGTCGAATTTGCGTAGTACCGGGCAGTTTGAGTGGAAGCTAATTGAGTGATTGCTCGTAGTGCTGCTTGTCGCGGACTTGAGTGAAAAATTGGTCGTCGCCGTGGTCGCCGTGGAGTGCGTGTCAGTGCCCGTGAAAATAATTTTTTAGGTTTGCCACGCGAGATACTGGCGTATCCTCACACGGAAAATTTGCTGCACGCACTAATCGCAACACTGAAGTATGGCGCAGTGAAGAGTGCGAAGAAAGTTGCGAGAAATTTGTATAACGTGACGTCCCGCAAGTGGGTTTCAGGTCGAGAGTGAAGTTGTGCAGTGAAAGAAAATTTTTGCAGCACATCGCATTTTCTCAAAAAGGTCATAAGCAGACTTCCTCGAGGCCCCGAACGACTTGAAAGCGCAATAAAAATGGATTACGAGCATAGGGAATTATCGCGGAAGACTTAGGTGAGTTCTTGCGGAGCAAAATCACGTCAGGCCCCATCGATTAAACCCTTGGGGCTTCGTTTTGTGTGGGTTGTTAGATTTTCTCCCGTTGCCAGGTGATTTTGGCAGATCAAGCTGTAAATGGTTGAATTGTTTCGGTTGGCATCGTGGAGTGTTTTTTCGGATAGTTTATGCAAGGAGTCGATCAAGCTGTAGCCGCGACTCGGATGCCCTAGTGAAGTTCTGATGGGAATGGCGGCCACCTTTCGAGTGGACAATGGGCCTTTATATATCAACAGTTGACCGAAGACGATGCGAATGTCATTTGCCAGTGATATCATGCGATGCGTTGCATAAGCGCCTACCTCTGCATTTCCATGACAGAAAGCGGATAGAAATTCCTTTTCTTGTTTGGCCTAGCGGCACTTCAAGGTTCCGTGTGCCATTTGCTTGCCACTTTGTGCATTTGTATCTGCGCCGTTGCGCCTTGAAATCTTCGTTGTTCACCTGAATTTGTGGCGTAGATGTCTGGCAGTTATGAAACAGGACTTTCGACGTGCACTCCGAGGAAGCGTTTCCTTGTTTGTCTTTGACTTTGTCTTTGAGGCCATTTCACAATTGGTTACTTGGAAGTTGCCAAAGAGAAATGAACCGCTGTTCGAAAGTATTTAGGGAAATGCATCGTTCAAGGCAAGTGAAGAAAAAAAGAAAAAGTAAAGGAAAACAAAAGGCTTGGAGGCAAGATACAAAGTCTCGCCACATTGCAAAGTGTGCTGGCCCATGCAGATCCCCGATTGCCCGTAACCTCGGTCCAAAACCACAGTGTGATTAAGTTGCTGAACTAAGTGAAGAATAAAGCGAACAGATTAGGCCTTTAGATGGTCTTTATACAAATTCCCTGGTATTGAAACCCTACGATAAAATGATAACGAGGACAATTTGAATATTTCGAAGTCCCTATGTCTGTTTTCAATCTTGCGCCAAGGTGTGAGGTCTTTCCCTCCGGTTGTCCATTGATCATTCTTCCTTGGGAAACAATTAGATCATACTTATGGTGATGAATTCTAGTAATCGAGTTAGCCTAACTAGCAATAGCAAAAGCTATCGCTATCTCTCTCTTACCAATACGATTCGGCAAAGATTATGCCTTGTCTTTGTTTAGCGTCTCTGATCTGTACAGATAAGCTTCTGCAACACATTCGCAAGTCGGGGCATTTTAGTGTGGATACTGCCTATTAGATATAGTGTGGCCACCTTGAGGCTGCGCGCCAATCTCAATCTTTTTGCTCCGGATACCATTTCCGGTCGTTATGGATGTTGGAAACCTTTGGATTTCCTGTACTCCACAAATGAATAAACACGGGACACAATTCAGAAGGTGTTAACGGCCAATGTCGTCTTTGGTATACACTTTAATGTCGTTTTTCGAAACCCTATTTGCATGTTAAAAATAAGAAAACGGATTCAATGCCAAAAAAGTCGACCGCACGCTAAAAGAATCCGTTTCCTATATAACGTGATCAAAAAAGGAAATGAAAAATACAGGTCTCATCAAAATCAATAGGGTCGCTTTTAAAGTGCTCCCTGGGAACATTTTCCATATTCTATTCCCGGTATCAGAGTTTTCTTCTTTTTCAAGTTTTTTTTCTCGACTGTTAAATAGTTTTTGGTCACGGGAAGTGACGGAAACGTCTCATATAGTTCAAATAATATTCCTTGCTAATTGGTTGATTGTTTGCCAGGACCCATTGGTATATTACTCTGGAAATCTTGCATGTTCTTTTAGTTTCATTCGGTGCCTTTGTTCGTTCAACTGATATTTAGTTTGAGTGCACCAGGTCTCGTCTCAAGAAGATTACAGGAGATTCGTCTCACCGCTCATTGATTGAATTTGTACGGTAGAAGAAAAGTATTGCACGTGCTCGACGTTCTTCAATTACTTGCGCATGAAGAGTTCTACGCATCGTTTTGACGGTGTTGGTGTCGTGTATTTGATGCATGGAATGAGGAAACATATACAAGAAAACCATCTCGACATACGCACCACCGCCAAGAAACTCCATTTGTGCCTCCTGTATATAGTCTTCTTGTTTCGTCTCTATTTATGATGCGCTTGATATTTGTTGGGTGGAATTCAGCCTCGAAAATCACATCGATCTAATTAAAGATTAGTAGTATGGAATTAAAAAAATTCTATAGTTCGCTACAACATAACAATGGACAAAACTAGTCGAGAAGGGTTGTTGGGTTGAGGCTGTTGTAATGAGGGACATCGAGATTTCGTATGAAATTCTAAAATGTCCAACGTATACAGTCTCAGCGGCTATTTATTACACGATTATTCGGTTTACCTGTTTCGTATCTATTTGTATTATGACTATCAGCGCCAAGCAAATGGGTGGAGCAAATTGCTATTTACCCATGCTTATCATTCCAGCTGATTACGAGATACTACATATTTTGGTTAGAGTGCTGCACGATTCCATGTTGTGTATGCTTTTATTTATCGTTCTGAGTGTCATGGTCTATTTAATTGTTTCTCAAGGCATTCACGAAGCTATTGCCTGTAGCTGTTTGTAAACACACATTTTCTTGCTATCAATGGTTCCCTGTTGAGTGATTTGACGATTTAAAAAATGTCAGGCGATGACGGCTTTACGGTTTCTTACCAGGGCAGAGGCAAATTGTCAGACGCTGCTTCACCTCTGCCCTCATAGCAGCGTGACTGAAGCGGCTCGCGGATGTTTAGCGCTCCTTTATATAATGCGCAGAAGACAACATCCGCCTTATTGACCAAAGCTTGGCTGGGTGCTAAGCCCTAAACGAGGGGTCCGTGAACCAAAAACAGAAGGAGTAAGTTGCTCCCCATTTGGTCCGGCCCGGGATTAAGTTAATGTGGACTTAGTACCCCACAATTCTCAAAAAAAATATTCAAAATAGTTTGCAAATGAAATGATACTGGAAGAATGGCATTTAATGAAAAATTAAGAATTTAAATAAGTCGGACATCGGAAGCTCGGCGCTTTAGGTATTTTGTGACTTTTTCATGTAAGAAAATTTGGGTGCTCGACGGTTTCGTTTGTACATAGCCCAAAGTGTATAAGCATCGAGTATGCCTGACTTATTCACTTCAATGTGATACTTGTCATTTCAGGTGTTAGGTCATCATCATCATCATCAACGGCGCAACAACCGGTATCCGGTCTAGGCCTGCCTTAATAAGGAACTCCAGACATCCCGGTTTTGCGCCGAGGTCCACCAATTCGATATCCCTAAAAGCTGTCTGGCGTCCTGGCCCACGCCATCGCTCCATCTTAGGCAGGGTCTGCCTCGTCTTCTTTTCCTACCATAGATATTGCCCTTATAGACTTTCCGGGTGGGATCATCTTCATCCATACGGATTAAGTGACCCGCCCACCGTAACCTATTGAGCCGGATTTTATCCACAACCGGACGGTCATGGTATCGCTCATAGATTTCGTCATTGTGTAGGCTACGGAATCGTCCATCCTCATGTAGGGGGCCAAAAATTCTTCGGAGGATTCTTCTCTCGAACGCGGCCAAGAGTTCGCAATTTTTCTTGCTAAGAACCCAAGTTTCCGAGGAATACATGAGGACTGGCAAGATCATAGTCTTGTACAGTAAGAGCTTTGACCCTATGGTGAGACGTTTCGAGCGGAACAGTCTTTGTAAGCTGAAGTAGGCTCTGTTGGCTGACAACAACCGTGCGCGGATTTCATCATCGTAGTTGTTATCGGTTGTGATTTTCGACCCTAGATAGGAGAAATTGTCAACGGTCTCAAAGTTGTATTCCCCTATCCTTATCCTTGTTCGTGCTTGTGTTTGACCAGTGCGGTTTGATGTTGTTGGTTGATTCGTCTTCGGTGCTGACGTTGCCACCATGTATTTTGTCTTGCCTTCATTGATGTGCAGCCCAAGATCTCGCGCCGCCTGCTCGATCTGGATGAAGGCAGTTTGAACGTCTCGGGTGGTTCTTCCCATGATGTCGATATCGTCAGCATAGGCCAGTAGTTGGGTGGACTTGAAGAGGATCGTACCTCTTGCATTCACCTCAGCATCACGGATCACCTTCTCGAGGGCCAGGTTAAAGAGGACGCATGATAGCGCATCCCCTTGTCGTAGACCGTTGTTGATGTCAAATGGTCTTGAGAGTGATCCTGCTGCTTTTATCTGGCCTCGCACATTGGTCAGGGTCAGCCTAGTCAGTCTTATTAGTTTCGTCGGGATACCGAATTCCCTCATGGCCGTGTACAGTTTTACCCTGGCTATGCTATCATAGGCGGCTTTAAAGTCGATGAACAGATGGTGCAACTGTTGTCCATATTCCAACAGTTTTTCCATCGCCTGCCGCAGAGAGAAAATCTGATCTGTTGCTGATTTGCCTGGAGTGAAGCCTCTTTGGTATGGGCCAATGATGTTCTGGGCGTATGGGGCTATCCGGCCTAGCAAGATAGTGGAGAATATCTTATAGATGGTACTCAGCAACGTGATACCTCTATAATTGCTGCACTGTGTGATATCTCCCTTTTTATGTATGAGACAGATTATGCCTCGCTGCCAATCGTCAGGCATTGATTCGCTGTCCCATACCTTGAGCACAAGTTGATGAACCACTTGGTGTAACTGGTCGCCTCCATATTTAACCAATTCGGCTGTAATTCCATCGGCTCCTGGCGACTTATGATTTTTTAGCCGATGAATTGCACGGACTGTTTCTCCTAAACTTGGTGGTGGCAGTATTTGTCCGTCGTCTTCAGTTGGCGGGACCTCCAACTCGCCGATGTTCTGGTTGTTCAGTAGCTCATCAAAGTACTCAACCCATCGCTCTAATATGCCCATTCTGTCGGAAATCAGATTTCCCTCTTTGTCTCGGCAGGATGAGCATCGAGGTGTATAAGGCTTCATCCTGCTGACTTGTTGGTAAAACTTCCGCGCCTGGTGCGGTTGCTCCCTGTACTTTTCTAGTTCACAGACTTGTTGGTTCTCCCAGGCTTCCTTTTTCCGTCTGTGAAGTCGCTTCTCCGCTCGACGGAGTTCGTGATAAGTCTCTGCGCGTGCCCGCGTTCTTTGAGAATGCAACATTACTCGGTATGCGGCATTCTTACGTTCCGTTGCTAGCTTACATTCATCGTCAAACCAGCCGTTCCGACTCCTTTTGCGGCTGGGGCCAAGTATATTTGTGGCCGTATCCATGATAACGTTCTTCAGGTGGTTGTGAAGATCATTAGTTGATGCTTCATCTCCAGGTCCTCTATTGACTGTGGTTATTGCGGCATCCATTTCCCTCTTATAGGTGTCGCGGAGGGTTGTGTTGTGGATGGCTTCAGTGTTCACTCTCACCTGATTGTCAGAGGGGATTCTAGGTGGTATTGTTATTCGAGCTCGGAGCACCATGCCAACGAGATAGTGATCCGAGTCTATATTGGCCCCCCTATATGTTCTGACATTCATCAAGGCTGAGAGGTGGCGGCGTTCGATCAGCACGTGGTCAATTTGGTTGAAAGTGGTCCCGTCTGGAGAGGCCCACGTATGTTTGTGGACCGCTTTCCGCGCAAACCAGGTACTTCCAACAACCATTTCGTGTGACCCTGCTAATTGAATAGTCCGCAGTCCGTTATCATTTGTTTTTTCGTGTAAGCTATGGGAGCCAACGTACCGCCTGAATACGGGCTCCTTCCCTACTTGGCTGTTAAAATCCCCAAGTATGATTTTGATATCATATCTGGGACAGGCTTCGAGGGTTCTTTCTACTGCCTCGTAGAAGGTATCCTTCTCCCACTCTGCAGTCTCCTCTGTAGGGGCGTGAACGTTTATGAGGCTTATATTTCTAAACTTGCCTCGCAAGCGCAGAGTGCATAGCCGTTCGCTTATACTTTCAAAGCCGATAACAGCAGGTTTCATTTTTTGGCTGACTAAGAAACCTACTCCGAGCACATGGTTTACTGGATGGCCGCTATAATATATGGTGTAGTGGCTCTTCTCCAGGAAACCGGTCCCTGTCCATCGCATCTCTTGCAACGCTGTTACATCAGCCCTATATTGGGACAGGGTATCGGCTAGCTGCTTATCAGCTTCATCTCTGTACAGGGAGCGCACGTTCCATGAGAAAATGCGCAAATCGTTGTTCCTTTTTCGTTGCCGGGTCCGTCGTTTCCATCCTATCCGAGGCTCCTGTTGTGGCTTCGTAACGGTTGTTTTCCGTGTAGGGTTGTCAGCCCTACCCAACCCCCAACCTGGAGGACCAGTTGGTACAATTTGTCCCGTTTTTAGGCGCGGGAGACTCACCTTCATCCTTCTCCGTCTGCAGCTTTTCGTCAAGAAAGAGCTCCCAGCGGTCACCACGTGGAGGTGGAGATAGGGTTTGGTAGTAGAGCTGTTGGTGTTGGTTCAGCAGGCATTTCCCAGGTTTTATGCTCCATCGTGGGTACCAATCCACGTTTCGCCCCGGGACCTATACTACCCTTTGTGCCTATTACAAATTTTTAATAAAATTCGGATTTCTACTTAAGTTGGCAGTATGGCGCCCTATATTATTGTTCATTTTCTTGTTTTTCATAGGAAGGAATACAGTAGTATTCTATTATTAACTTTATTCGAATAGACTTCAAGGTGAACTGTTTTTAGGTCTAGGTGTGGTATACAGGTACCACCCTGTTTTTTTCGAAAGTTTTAAGATTGGAGCGTTGGGCTGTCGTGGCTCAAGTGGTTAGAGCGTTCACTGGTGACAGAGGGCTTTGTTACTTTGACGGGATGTCGGATACCAGTCGACTCAGTTGTGAATGAGTACCTGAGTCAAATCAGGGTAAAAATCTCTGGCAAGACCACATTGCCTCCTACAGGATACTGTAATCCTGTAGTGTATCTTTACGGTCTTGAATGAAGTGTTTCAACACACTTCAAGGCCCTGATCCAATATGGATTTTTGCGCCAACGATTATGATTAACTCCTGAAAATGATTCCTTGAAATAGATGACCCTTTCTAAATATGGCGCTCCTTCCTTTTAGAACTAGTCAAAAGAAAGACTTGATTCATAGAGAACTTCTATTCAAAATCCCACATGACTATATTTGACGAAGAAAAATCTTATATACTTGTTGAAAATTTTGTATATTTCGGATAACCGGGAAGGCGTAAATTACCAACGCCAACAATATACTTTTTTAAAGCTTTAACTCAAATAAATTTATATTTAATGCAGCAAACAGTTTTCCTGTTTCATCTTAGAAGGAAGAAAAAGCTTGGGCCGATAGCTGCATCACATTTTACAAAAAGAGATACATATATTGAAAATAGTTCGTTTTCCAAGCAGTCATAAAAAAAATCCCCGTAAGAATATTTTTTTAAAATTTGCGGACATGGTTATTTGGGCTTCTATTATATTGAATCAAAAATCAACCATTGGTATAAGTTATATCTCCGAAAATCGTAATATTTGATCTGAGTCTATTTGAGTATAGGGCGCAAGACTCAGGACCACTCTATCCTCAGGGGTCGTTTACACTCCTCATCTCTTACGGAACACGAAGAATGGAACAAAATAAAAAACTCCGGGTTAGAACACTCGGAGGATTCGTCGGTATCGATGTGATATAAATATTTCCCATAACCAACATGTTCCGTAAGGAGTTGTGTTTTCGTGATTTCGATTAATCCATTTATTAATACATTTCATCAATGTGTACGTCTAGCGGCCATTTCCGGAGTTATGGCTGCCAACTTCTCTCTAATTACTTACTAACGACTTTTCGAAAGTTTGTAATCACTTCAAATACAGTTGCCTTCTTCCGCAGAGATGTTGACAGTGTTTTTCCTGGAACGGTAATGAGGATCGTCTCCGTCTTTTCGATGGAATGTGTTTTCATTTCCATAATTTGGCTAACAATAACTTTGATCTCCTTAAACAAGTTATTAATAATCATAGTAACGGAACTGATTATTACAATTTTTGATTTATTGCTTAGTTCCTCTGTTTTATTGATAAAAACTTGAATTTCTAATAGTGAGGTTATAATTATGAAACGGTTAAAATTTCGTTTTTCCTATTTTATTTTATATTATACTTTTTTAAAAATTGTTTTCTTCTATTTTTGGCGATTCTGAGGCCTGCAATCGAGAAATTATCTACTATTGCAAGTATTTTTACCAGTTCAATTTTGTGAAAAGGCACTGTAAGTATTTTTACCGGTTCAATTCTCTTCGGCGAAAAGGCGTTTTACTTCTTGTTAGCTTGCTGGGATCCGAAGTACTCACCATTTCTACTTCGTTTATCCGCCTCCCTGCCTACCTTATCTTGAGGACGTGTCACCTCCCAATGTATCTAATGGAAAATCTTTATTATTTCTTTCTCAAACAGATATGAATGAAGATTTTGATTTGAAAATAGTGTAGTAAAGCTTGAAAAAGTGCAAGATTACAGTGAGTGAGGACACAGTTTCAGAAAACAATCCGTCGCTTATCTCTTTTAATTGGACTGCATAATAATGTTCGTATCTAACAGTGAAGTCAGACTCATAATTGCATTTTCAATTTCAAACCCGCCTGTCGTGCACCTTTAAGTGTTTTTCACATAAGAAAACACAAAAGCCTTCGAACTTGATGCCTTCAGTTTCCGGTTTCTTGATATATTCAATTTCTTAATTTATTTCATTAAATAAATTAATATTATATTACGCACCAAGAAAACCATACAAAAAACTTTTTTCAGATCATCAGTCGAAATCATGTAATCTTCTATAGTAAGTTTTGTTACGCTCGCAGATTTTTTCCTTTTAATACGAATTTAGAGTTTCTTATATTCATTTCGGTTGCAAATCATCTCGGCCGACATGAGATTACTGCTGATATTAATTTTTTTGTGGCCGACGGAACAGGAAATAGCTTATACAAGCCTATTCGGTTTCTATGCCAAAAATATTAAAACTCTAGGTAAATTTATATGATTTATTTACTAAGGAATAAACGATTGAAGGGTGAAAAACAATATACCTGGCTGGTCGTTTCAAGCATAACGGCTTTTTCCTTAAAAAATTCCGGGGTAATCTGCATATAGAATCTAGCTGTATACTATATTTGGAATGTAATCATGCCTATCTTAAGTAGTTAAATATGAAGTAGTTGGAAAGTGGAAGTAAATTGTCTTCCTATTATTATATTCTTACTAACTGGCCGACATTCAAGGGGCTTACAAACCAGGATGGTGGTATGAATTTTATTTATTGATTTGCAATATATAGGAGCATCTCTGATTTGACTAATTTAACCTTTCGCTGTAATAATTTAAGACGACTTTACATGCTGTCAGTAACTTGTACCAGACACTGGGCGAGTAATGGGAGCTTGTGTTTGACGGAGTCGTAAAAAATGGAGCCTACACGATAAAATTGATTATGAATGGCTTAGCGCCAAATTCATGCGGTGGACTTTCCACTCTTATTTTTTTGCAAAAATGGGCACTAGATGCAAAAATTCGTTAATCAAAAACTGTTTAAGGGTAGGTGTTGTAAAATAATTATAAATTGTAAATTTTAAATTAAAAATTTAAATATCTTAGCTCCTGTCCCTTTACAATTACAGCTTATTTTGCTTTACAACCTGAACAAAATAACAGCAGTGCAGGCTTGATAATAAGTTCATTTGCAATATTCTTATTATAAATTAAGAAAACAACTAGGTATTGTTCCTTATACTGTACATGTTTTTATTTTCCTTCCGCATACAATTTTTTCGGAGACCACCTGCCTCCTTCCTCAGTGCTAGTACCTAATTAGTTAATCTGTCTTAAACTACCTCTATTTATACCGTAACTTTTAAGGATTTTTTAATGAATGGAAGAAAAAAAATAACTGAATGAATCGCATTTATCCTAGTTTGCGGACCGTAGAAATATGTTCTGAATAAGTCGACAAAATTTCAAAGAATATCGTTGGATCCATTTTGGGCTATGGTGGCAGCAGGTTTCCAATATGCAGTTTTGAGAAAAACGCATTTAAAAAGTAGAATGAAATAAAATCATAACTGCCCATTAATCTGCTATACGTAGTCCATAAACCTTAGGTTTTGTCGAGAAACACATGTACAGCCTTGGCTTCAATTCTTGTCCTTTTAGTGAAGTCATTCGGACCGATAAATACGCGCTTTATTACGGTGATCGACACAAATCTGGCATGTGGCTTATTACATATTTAACACTATAATTCCCGAACGACTACGAATATCAAAAAATCACTTGGCCCATATATTGTACACTATATCTAAATACAATTGATGCAACAAAAAAAATTCTATTCCTCGGATCCGACACACGGGATGACCCCCTTAAGGTTTTTTGTGAAACAAAACCTTATTAGAATCGAGTCGGTGTTTGTCTGTCTGTCACACCCGATTTATTCGGAAGCGGCTAGACGGATTGTGCCGTGTATGTTGTGTACACATACACCGCAACATAACTTTATAAGCAACAAAAACCGCAACATAACTTTCACAATGGAAAAGAAAGATGACCAACGAATAGCGTTTCTGGACCTATCAATAATAAGAAACAACAATAAACTCGAGTTCGACAAATTCAGAAAGAAAAATCACACACAGCGTACCATACCGAGGATGTCAAAACACACATATGGGCAGAAAAAGACGGCTTACTACAGTATGATACATAGATTGCTAGTGACACCATTGACGGAAGAGTGCTTCAAAAAGGAAATAACTTAAGCTTCAAAAAGGAAATAAGTTAAAATTCAAAAGACACAGCGGTGAAAAATGGATAGTAGTAGTAAGGAGGAAATAGACAGAATATTATGTAAAAAGCAAAATAGAATGAATAGGGACCAACTTACAACACTTTACAAACAGGAAAAAAGGGATAATCCACATATCAGAGCGAGCATTACATTTTCATCGTTAACGAGCAAAATGAGAAATACGCTTTCAAAGCACAACATCGAAGTAGTAAGTACAAGCGCTAACAGACAGCTGACGACTAAGCTAGGTTTAACCAAAGACAAATTGAAAAAAGAAGAGATGAGTGGAAGTTATAAGGTCAGCTGCCCAGAATGTGAAAAAGTATATTTTGGTCAGACTAAAAGGCTAGTGACCACAAGATTCGAAGAACACATAAGAGAGTACACCAAACGAAAAAGCGACGACCCTCGAAACATAAAGTCAATGATAGCAAGGCATATGGTGGAAGAGGGACATAGCGTAACGATGGACAATGTGTTTGTTATAAAGCAAGTGCGGAAAACACACCTTTTGGATGCAGCGGAAAGTGTAAGTATATATAAGAAGGGAGCGTGTAACCTTAAATCACGATGAAGGAAACTGCGCAACGACCTTTGTAAAAAAGGTATGCAGCAAGTAATAAAAAATAGGGGAAAAAATGAGAAGGATGGAAAAAATAAACAAGTCGGGAAACCGGAAGCTGGACGCTTCAGGTACGAAAGGTTTTGTGTATTTCTTAGTACGCAGCACGTAATATATCCATATATTATGTGAGAGTATCCACTTTCGGGTGATATTGACTTTGAAGTCTTCAATTTTCAAAGAAGCAACAAATTTGAGGTATAACTTTGTTAGTAATAGTGCGATTTCCACCAAACTTGGTAAGATCATGCTCTATATTATAGCCTATATCACTACCAAATTTCATGGTACTAGGACGAACTTAAGGGGGGTTTCTGACCAATTACAAAAAATTGTAGTAATATATTATTATTAACTTTATTTAAACAGATATCGGCATGGAAGGTATTTCGGAGCCCAGGCACCATATAG
This sequence comes from Hermetia illucens, assembly GCF_905115235.1. Taxonomy (NCBI): domain Eukaryota; kingdom Metazoa; phylum Arthropoda; class Insecta; order Diptera; family Stratiomyidae; genus Hermetia; species Hermetia illucens. The sequence goes on from NC_051852.1 coordinate 72,856,320, forward strand.
TGGCAGCCTCCTGATTTTTTTCAGATTTTTGGGTTTGGTAGTTTCTGAGAATGGCCCCCTTAAAGAAGTGATCACTTTCAACCCCCCGCGCTCCCCACCCTTCCAACGAATGTCAAAACTAAGATCGGCTTTGAAAAGTGCTAATTGAGACCTTTAATTTGATACCCCACATGACTATATTGGGTGAAAAAAAATTTTACACCCCCCTTTTGCATGTATGGGGACCCCCCCTTAAATTCGACGTAAAAGGATGTCATTCACTGTATGCGTGAGCGTTCACAGTTCCCACCTATCTACCAAATTTGGTGTCAATCGCTATAACCGTCTCCGAGAAAAATGCGTGTGACGGACAGACAGACAGATGGACAGAAAGACAGACAGTAAACCGATTTTAATAAGGTTTTGTGTTTACACAAAACCTTAAAAACAATTACAGAGTAATTAGTAGAGTTAATAGTTACGGTATAAATAGGGGTAGTTTAAGATAGATTAACTAATTAGGTACTAGCACTGAGGAAGGAGGCACATGGTCTCTGAAACAATTGTATGCGGAAGGAAAATAAAAACATGTACAGTATAAGGAATAATACCTAGTTCTTTTCTTAATTTATATATTAACTGTAAAAAACATGGACATTAATTTCAAATTAATATTGTTATTGCTGAGCCTATTTTATCCCTATATATTACGTGAGAGTATCCTCTTTCGGATGATAGTGACATTCATAGTCTTCAATTTTCAAAGAAGCAACAACTTTGACATATTATAACTTTGTTAGTAATAGTGTGATTTCCACCAAACTTAGTAAGGTCATGTTCATATTATAGCCTTCATCACTGCAAAATTTCGTGGAGCTAGGATGAACCTGGGGGGGGGGGGGGTTAGCAGCCAATTACTAAAAATTATAGTAATGTACTATTATTAACTTTATTTGAACAGATATCGGTATGGAAAGTATTTCGGAGCCTAGGCACTATATAGTGCCAGCCTCCTGAGATTTAGATTTTTCGGTTTGGTAGTTTCTGAGAATGCCCCCCTTAAAGAAATTATCACTTTCAACTCCCCGCACTCCTCACCTTTCCAACAAATGTCAAAACTAAGACCGGCTTCGGAAAGTACTAACCTAATTTGATACCCTACATGACTATATTTGATGAAAAAAAAATTTACACTACCCCCTCCCTTTTTCATGTATGGGGACCCTCCTTAAATTCAACGTAAAAGGATGTAATTCACCGCATGCGTGAGCGTTCACAGTCCCCACCTTTCAACCAAATTTGGTGCCAATCGCTATAACCACCACCGAGCAAAATGCGTGTGACGGACAGACAGACAGACAGTAAATCGAGCCGTATGTATCTTCAACATCCACACTAAAACGATACATTAACGGCAAGAAGCGTATCTGGTGACAGACAGATCATTTTATTGTTTACAAATGTGCTAAACGAGTTGCGTTTAGTGAGAAGAGAAAATTTCCGTGATGGAATTCAAAGCGATGGTGTGATTGCTTTATATTTGGCTGGAAAATCACAAGTAGCGATTGTTAGAGCCCTACATGTTGTACGTTAATAAATAATTTGTATCTTGAACCATCCATTTGTATCCACCACTATGGAGGTGGTTAGAAAAAATCAGCAACATCGTCAGAAATAGTTCGGAAAGTGAAGAAGCGAATTGAATTAAATCCACGTCACAATGGCAGAAAAATGGCTACTGAGCTTAACATTTTTGCTCGAAGTGTGCCAAGAATATTTCATGACCTTAAACTGGAGCGTTTGAAATTCTAAAAAGCACACAATCTTACACCGCAACAGAAAATAGTAAGAGTGGAACGAGCCAAGGAATTGCGTCGGGCTGAACTACCGAAATTATTTTTTTTCCGATGAAGCGCCATTAACGATTGAGTAGTTTTTGAACAAACAAAATGACCGAGTTTCTTGCCAGAGAGATCTTTCCAAAATTGACACCTTTCAGCCACCAGAAAGCAAGCAGCACCGATGGCGGTGGTGTGGGCTACCGTAACCGCTGATGGACGCTCCCCGCTCGTATTTTTGGACCGTAGTGTCAAGATAAATGCAAAGATCTATCGCGAAACTCGTGTTGGAGGCAGTATGGGGCAGACAAACATTTCGACCGTAGACCGTGGACATTTTAACAAGACTCAGCACCGTCTAACAAAGCACGCGTCAACCAGGCGGGCAAAATACCATAGAACCACTTGCGGACCACAGATGGTTTCATGTGTTCTCAAGGCCATTCTTCGCGCCAAAGGTGGACATATCGAAAATCACTAATGCATTGTTAAATTTCAAGTAACTCTGAAAATTTTGTTGCTTTGGCTCAGTAAAATTGATTAAAAGCGACATATCTCCCTTCTTCAGTACAAAGTTACTAAAAACAATTGCAATTATAAGATTCTTTTATACTTTTTCAGTAATTATTTAAATATTTAAATATTTTTAAATTTTATTTTAATTTTAAATTTATAAACTAATTACTGCTTATTACCACGACAACTCTTTTTAGTTTCGAGAAGCAGTTACCTGAATCCGTGTTTAATATTCGCTTCGCGTCTTCCAAAATTTCTAAACTTTCCCAAAGGTTCAAGTTTGTCGTTCGTTTTGCATGACGCAAGAGCTCTAGATTTTCCCAGTAAATTCCGCAAGGTAGACGATCGACGTGAACCTACAACTTCTAGCTGAAACTTTCAGTTGAATAGGTAGGAATATCGGGTACTTATCCGCTTCGTGGTGACTTCCTTATTTTTCGAAAATAGTGTTGTATAGGCATGCATATTGTGTTGCTTGAATTTCCTTACGATCAGCTTCTCAATAATCTGAGGATTATACCCATTCTTAATAGTACTGTCGTTCCTTATTGAAGCCGTATTCCGAAAGAGGGTATATGATCAGTCGGTGAATCATGTTAACTGTAAATGGTTTTTAAATATTAAGTATTACAATTACATTATAAAATCAGCATTGAAGAAGGACAAATGTTGTGTCCGAAACACGTGTCTGCAATTCTTAAATAAAACTTTTCCTTTTAATAGTTTCACTTAAAACGAACTATATGAAACAAAAGAAGTGCTTTTATCTTCTTCAGCCTTTGTCCCGTTCACAAGCGGGGTCGGCTCGTCGTGATCGGTTTCGCCATTTGGCTCTATCGAATGCCTGATCTGAGTATTCGTTTTGTTCGGACTAACTTGCTGACGTCCTGAAGTCGGCTATGCGTGAAAAACCCTTCCCCATTTCTCGACAGGACCGGGGCCCGTCCTGCCGCGCCGACTAAGGTGGACGCTCTAGCATTTCTCCGAGGCTTGTGCCTCAATCCGATCATCTTGTTTGTAACGACATTGTATGCATTTTCTTGGTCGCCCTGTCGCAGGACTTGTCACCAAGAGAGATCAGTTAGCAGCATAGTGGAATAACTCCCAACTATACTCTATTTATCTCTTTCCCTGATCTCAACATTTTATTTTTGTTTTACTGAGGATAGTACAGAGTACGTTGCCTCAAACCCCTCCTTTACCTGGGCTTGGGACCAGCAGAACTGCTTTTATAAAACTTCTTAAAAAGAAGTGTGCCGTGGAGCCTTATAACTCCGGACTCGAGTGACGCTATCGTGAGGAAAGGTACGGATCGCATCGTCAATCAATACTTCTCCTGTCTCAGACGTTCTTGAGGCGCGATCTTTGGGGTTCCCGCCCTGGCCATAAGACTGGAGGATACCGCTAAAATTTACGAGTGTTACGGGCTAAAGAAGAGGAAGAGAAGAGAGAGTTCTCAAATAAAAAAAAAGGTTTCGCTCCGAATTGTTTCATTATAATTCATTACTAAGGTAGAAGCATCAACTACAGTAAAAAAAAATAATAATTTTAAAAAATATACTGAAACAATAAACTAACAATAAAAGTAAGAAACCTCTCGAGTTGACGATCTGCTACGTGTGAAGCTGGTACTGAAAACGCGTCTTCCGGGAAAAATAAAACAATTATACTATCCTTTCACTGGCTTATGCAATCGGAATATTGTCGTGGATTAAGACCGATCTGGAAAACGTCTAGCGGTGGATACGGATTACTATGTCCAAATTCGTAATGTATGATTCAAACTCTGCCGTAGGGCGGATAAAATTGCCCCGCTATATCGGAGACAAGCGCGTGGCACAACATCACCGTCAAGTCGATTCGCTGCGCGCTTTTTTACAGCAAAATACACGCGAGTCCCTTGCATGCGGCTGGTCGTAAGGCAGAGTGTGGACTGACTCCATTTAACTTGAAGGATCAATCTTCCAATCCTCTGAGTGGAGTGAAGCCAGACCAAGAGCGAAGGTAATTCACGGTAAATACGTGAATTATCTCTAGCAACCATTAGTTGATTTACATTTGTCGAACAGATGGCTGTGTATTGGGAAGCTCTTTGTTGAGACGGATGGAATTATCCATCAAATGCCAAAGTATATTGGCGTTAAAAACGTTGGACCACGTCATTTCTGTCTGTAGTGTTATGGTGCCGATGTATGTAAGGTGATTTAACAAAAGCTTGCATACAAGCATCGCCTGATCATTGGAGATATGTGGAAAAGAAGGCGCACTATGCGCCACTGGCTCGACAAATAAAAGAAATTTAGCGTCCCGAGAGGGTAGTTGCCATAATATTGTTAGCTGCAGGTATTTTACCCAAATCGCTCGCGGCTTCCCTTGATGCCGTGGGAGTCTCATACAGTCTGCTTGACACGATGTAGAAATACATCATTCTGCATACGTGCTCGATGTTGCGGGGAGTTCCCGACGGACTCTCGTATTAACCTACCACCGGCCACCTCCTGTTTTAAGTAGGTAGGATCGTCCGAGCCTTGTGCTAGGTAAAATTCGGTATCTGCCGAGATTGTGACAAGTCGAAAAAAAGAAAGAAAGTTTTTTAATAAAAAACATGAGAATAAGCTTAGAACAATTCGAGAAACCGGAAGCTGGGCGCTTCAGGTATGAAAGGTTATGTGTATTCCTTATATAAAGACATTTGAGTGTGTATTTGCCCCATTAGTACGTAGCATGTAATATATGCATATATTATGTGGGAGTATCCACTTTCGGGTGATATTGACATTCATAGTCTTGAATTTGTAAAGGAGCGACAAATTTGACCTATTATAACTTTGTTAGTAATATTGTGATTTCCATCAAACTTGGTGGGTTCATGCTCTATGTTATAGTCTATATTACTGCATTTCGTGCTGCTAAGATGAACTTAACGATGGTATTGCAGCCAATTACAAAGAATAATAATAATATACTGGCATTAACTTTATTTGAAAGAATATCGGTATGGAGGCTATTTCGGAGCCTAGGCACTATATAGTGGTTGCTTCTTGATTTTTTTTTCAGATTTAGCGGTTGGGTAGTTTCTGAGAATGGGCCCGTAAAAGAAATGATCCTTTTCGATCACTTTGCAATAAATTTTCAAACTAACACGGGTTTCGGAAGGTGCTAATCGAGACCTTTCATTTGATACCCCACATGACTACATTTGGTGAAAAAAAATTGACATCGCCCTTTTGCATGTATGGGGCCCCCCTTAAATTAGATGTAAGAGGATGTAATTCACTGTATGCGTTCGCGTTTACAGTTCCCACCTTTCCACCTCGAAGTAATATGCGCGTGATGGACAGACGGACAGTAAACTGATTTTAATATGATTTTGTTTTACACAAAACCTTAAAAATGAAAGTATATATAAAGCATATTACAAGCAAAAGCTGTCAAGGGTTGGTTTATGGGCACATATCTTATTTATTGTTCATAAATCTTTCTTGCGCCAAAACAACCTACAAATAAAGTTATAAGGGCTAAGTAGCGCTTTAGTCCAAATATACCCAAAACAATGAAATTTCAGGTAATATAAAGTAGTTCGTTTCGTGTCCTAAATGGTATTGATGAAAGTAGACGTTTTTCGACATCACTAGCGAGAAATTTCTTTTTCACGTTTTCGCATTCGCATATACCTCAAATTCCTTCAATAATATACTATTATTAACTTTACTTAAACAGATATCGGCAAGGGATGTATTTTGAGGCCTAAATTTCGTATGGCAGACAGATATCATATCAATTTGAATAAGGCTTTAGTTAAAACAAAACCTTAAAAACCGTCGCTTTTGCATTTATTCCTTTGTCCGAGGGTAAATGCAACAGAGTCCAGCGAAGTTTCAGCTGAATCCGGTGCGGCTTCCTGGAGTACCCTGCTTTGATGTGCGGTCACCCCGGCAACAATAACAAAGACCTTGTGATTTCTGCACGTTCCATGGGAATTCCTATGTTATTCGGCCAAATTTTTCCTCAGAAGAGACGACGTGTTTCTGGCAGATGAAAGATTTCTGGAACCCTTATGTACTCTTATGCGACCCTCACCGGGGGTGGAATTCTAGCATGTTGACCTATTTAACACCACAGCCACCTCGAGTCTAACTTCACCGTTGAGTGCATACGAAGCATGCCTAGACTATTGCTCAACCTCCTAACTCGGTGTAATCGTCCGTTCAATTCCTTTAGGGGCTGAATTCGAAATGCACCTCCAAGCTTGAACAGCTTATACCGTCTCCCGGTAAACTGGTGAAGCGTTCTCCAATCAATTGGAGGTTGTTGTGGCATGCACACATGTGTTGGTGGTTACACACAACGATACCCAAGCCTTGTCAAAACTCACCTTTCTCCCTCAAACCCTCATATATCACTCAGTTAAATCGCGTTATTTTTCTAGCATGTTCGTATCAATACTTAATTTGTGTTCACAGAACCAAATGAATTCAATATGTCAAGCGTAATAGTGCATTAATCTAGCACTTGACATATTACCAACAGCCTCAGCCAGAACATTCGCCTACTGCATCACGGCCAGCAAACCATAGTGAATACAGCGTTTCCCGGTGGCAGCTCGTGGAGGTTTCCTTTTAGGCACTTTGGTGTTGACTCAGCCAACAGGGTTGCTGCCCCGTCTGCCTCATCGCCACCTTAAAGCACCCAGGTAACCGTCATAGTCATATTTCGGGCTGTTAAGTTGCCAGTGGAATGTATTAAACTCTTATGGCTTAGTCTAGGCTCGATTTCTCGGGTCCCTTCTCGCGAAAGATCCCCGCCCCCAATCATGATTAAATTCTTGAATGGTGCACGTGTCAGATATTCGGGATGGTGTCACGCTTCTTGCAAACAAAATAAATCGATTGAAAGGTTGGGAATTGGATTTCACGCCAGTTCTAATAAATTTTTCAAGGAATCTTGACTGTCATCGGAGCTTACCTACACCTAATCGGGAGCGCGGCACTCAATGAGCAGGTGTTTTCGCCGGGATAATCGCGTTGTCGCTAGCAATTTGAAAACTTGTTACGACGTTTATTTCTGAACGTTCTATTCGATGAAAGTTCATGGTTACAAATTTAAAGTAATTTACGAATATATGGTAAAATATTGTTCTTCGATATAAAAACAATAATTATAAATTATAATATATTCAATTAAAGGAGCTTCTGGGCTTACACAATAGCAAAGTAATACATGACTTTGTTGATTGATTTTTGTTGAAAACTTTGGTTTTTATTGCTACTCGAAATTAAAACTGCATATTTTCTTGGCGTTCATAATTCAATGGACAGATACAGTAAAAATGTTGGACGAACCACCCTAGCTACACATAATCTGAGGCTGTATGGCTCTTTGGATGTTGGATATCATCCACCCTAGCGATGCGTTAGTCTTACGGTAGACATAATTTAGATGACCCTTGGAATTGAGCTTCCGGTTTTAAAGTGATGGTACCGCTACCAACCGAAATATTAAGGCTATTCTTTGTTCCATACCTGTGTCTTTTGATCCACTTGTTCGGTCATCTACAGTCACGTTTTTATGGCGGCGATGATCTTATTGCGTACACTTCAATAACTTTAGGATGTTGACGATGATAACTTTAGCAGGGGAAGGATGAGAATGCTATTGTAGATTTATGAGGGAACTCAGCATTGAACCCTGTAGAATTTCTACCATGATGGCGTGTTAATATAAATATATTATATTATATATTGAAAACAATTTTTTGTTACTTCAAAAGTTAGTCTGTTTCAAAAATGCTTAAGTTTCTTCATTTTGTTTGGAAGAATTCTTCAACATTTATTGTTTAAGCGTAGCATATCGTATGCGAAAGCTGGAAGATCCGTTTTAAATGTCCGAAACAGTATTCGCCACTACTAACATAAATGTGCGTTCAGCTCAATGTGCCATTTTGGTCGTGTGTTTCTATGATATGTATATATATATCTATAATATAAATCGAGAGTCAAAGAACATATTCAAATTGTCGATGAATATGAAATATGGTTGTTTGGATAGATATCGCTTAATTAAAAGTAAATTACGTCTTATGAACAAAAAGCTATAATTGATTATAGTGTAGAGAATGAGGATGGCAACATATCGATATATTAATGACGACTTTATATACTTTGGAATTTGTTAAAGTTTGAAATTTTATTATTGATGAAAGCGGAAAGTTAGTGGTGTGGATATGTATAGAGATCAAGTTTTGTAATGTTTGCAAAATGGATAGGTAATATCAGGTATATATCTAAAGCTGAAATTTTTTTTAACAATATCATTCGTTGATAACAATAAGAATTTCCATGTTAAACCGAAATCAGCTTCCCTCACAGTGGGGAAAATCTAAGGCGTTTAACTTCATTTGTGAATATGGATATAATAGGAAAAGGATACCCGAAACTTATTAAATAGTGTTCTTCACAAAAGGCAGTACTATTTGGTCCAATAGAAAGTTTAGCCCGTAAAAAACGGATTACAGAGTTGGTGGAGCTTGGTGTTTCAGCTGCTCATTTCACTCAAATAAAACCCGACAACTTTTAACAGTTCATCTTTACAGTCGCTGTGAAGTCAAAACCTAAACTGAACTATGCGTGTGTGGCAGCCTTGATTGTTTTTAATGTTTTGTACTCCCAATACATGTGAAAAGGAAGTGTATTTTGTTTTCACAAAATATGATCAGGTGGGGTATCAAATGGAAGGGTTGCATTAGTACTTTCCGAAACTGCTGCTTATTTCTGCAATGGTGTCTACCAATTCGATATCCCTAAAAGCTGTCTGTCGTCCTGACCTACGCCATCGCTTCATTGCCATTATAAGCTTTCCGGGCTGGATTATCTACACCCATACGAATAAGATGACGCCCCGCTCACTGCAAACTATTGAGCCAGATTTTATCCACAACCAGACGGTCGTGGTATCGTATTTGTAGTCTATAGTCTCTATTGTCCTATTTTTATTGCTTTGGTTTGATCAGTGAATCAATGCTGTTCGTTCTTTGGCTTTTGGCGCTGACGATGGCACCATATAATTCGTCTGGCTTTCATTAATGTGTAGCTGGAGATCTCGCACCCCTGCTCGATCGTTGAAGGTAGACTGTTCATCTGGGGTTATTCTTCCCATAATATTAATATCGTGAGCGTATGCCAGTAGTTGGGTGAACTTAAAGAGGATGGTACTTCTCGCATTCACATCTGCATAGCGAATCATTTTCTTCAGGACCAGGCTAAAGAGGATGCATTATAGGGTATCCCCTTGACTTAGACGGTTGTTGAAGTTGAATGGTCTTGAGAGTGATCCTCCTGCTTTTATCTGGCCTCGCATAGTCTTATCAATTTCGTCGGGATACTGAATGTTCTCATGGCCGTGTACAGTTTTACAGTGGCTATCCTGTCATAGGCGGCTTTAAAGTCGATGAAAAGACGGTGAAACTGATGGCCATACAGTTTTTCCATTGCATGCCGCAGAGAGAAAATCTGATCTGTTGCTGATCTGACTGGACTGAAGCCTCTTTGATATGGGCCAATGATATTCTGAGCGTATGGAGCTATCCGTCCTAGCAAGATAGCGGAAAATATCTTATAGATTGTACTCAGCAGCGTGATACCTCTATAATTGCTGCACTATGTGATATCTCCCTTTTCTTGTATGGGATAGATAATGCCTCGTTGCCAATCGACAGACATTAATTCGCTGTCCCACACCTTGAGCATCAGTTGATGAACCGCCTGGTGGAGTTGGTCGCCTCCATATTTAAGCAATTAGGCTGTAATTCTATCGGCTCCTGGTGACTTATGGTTTTTAAACCGGTAGATTATACGGACTGTTTCTTCTATCCTTGGCAGTGGCAGCATTTTTCTGTCGTCTTCAGTTTGCGGGACCTCCAATTCGCCGATATTTTGGTTGTTGAGCAGTTCATCAAAATACTCAACCCACCGCTCCAATATGCCCATTCTGTCGGAAATCAAATTTCCTTCTTTGTCTCCGCAGGATGAGAATCGAGGTATATAAGGCTCCATCCTACAGACCCGTTGGTAAATTTTGCGCGCCTGATGCGGTTGCTCCCTGCACTTTGCGTGTTCACAGACCTGTTGGTTCTCCCAGGCTTCCTTTTTCCGTCTGTGAAGTCGCTTCTTCGCTCGCCGGAGTTCGTTATAGGTCTCCGCGCGTGCCCGCATTCTTTGAAAATGCAACATTACTCAGTATGCAGCATTCTTCCGTTCCGTTGCTAGCTTACATCCATCGTCGAACTAGCCGTTCCGACTTTTTTGCATCTGGGATAATGCCCTTCAGGTGGTTGTGAAAATCGTTTGTTGATGCTCCAACTCCTGAACATCTGTTAGCTACGGTTATTGCGGTATTCATTTCCCTCTTATAGGTGTTACGGAGGGCTGTGTTGGGAATGGCTTCGGTATTCTCTCTCATCTGATTGTCCGAGGGAATCAGGTGGTGTTGTAATTCGAGCCCGGAGCACTATCCCAACGAGATAGTGATCCGAGTCTATATTGGCTATTGTCTTCTGACATTCATCAAGGCCGAGAGGTGGCGGCGTTCAATCAGCACGTGGTCAATTTGCTTGAAAGTGGTCCTTATAGAAGCTCAAAAGGCATAGAAGGTCAAAATTGTATTTCACGTAAATGTATTGCACTCTAAGTGGTGTATGACGTCATCATCATATAATATGAACAGCGAAGTTGGAGCTTGGAAATACATCTGCCATTGTCAAATTCTTCTCTTTCTTGCCACACTAATGACACTGTGCTTTTGAATTCTCCTAAGGCAAAGTGTGCTGTCAGAAGCTGATCCGCTTGAGAATATCGATGAGCATTGAGCCACCAGTCTCCGGATAGTTGAGTGGTTAGAACGCAAGGCTGTCGTACGGAAGGTCGCGGTTCAAATCTCACTGGTGGCAGTGGAATTTGTATCGTGATTTGACGTCGGATACCAGCCGATTCAGCTGTGAATGAGTACCTGAGTCAAATCAGGGTAATAATCTCGGGCGAGCGCAATGCTGACCACATTGCCTCCTGCAGTGTACCGTTACGGTCTTGAATGAAGTGCTCTAACACACTTCAAGGCCCTGATCCAACATGGATTGTTGCGCCAACGATTATTATTATTATTGAGCCACCAACAAAACTGCTCTTTTCTCGGGTGCAATTCAGGTAGTCGGCCTCGTCTCGAAGAGGCGCTACATGATCTGGCTAATTGCGGCATCGGTCAATGGAAGGGGTTCTATTGATCGCTACGAGTGATGGCGGGCACGACGTACTCGAATTCCGATACCGTAATGCGGACCGTGACAGAAAGCAATTTGTTATTGCGCTGGTCAGAAAAGCGTCATGTCATGCAATGATTTCAGAAGTGTATACCGTATTAAAAAAGACTGCATGCGGTCGCAAACTTTTTGATGGTCATGTGAATCCCCGATGACGAGCAGCTGGAAGGAACACTTTACCATGGTTCTTAACCGATCGGTGAAGTTCTGCCTCTTGTGGATGAAATGGATAATCACCGTGACACCCAGAAACAGGCTGTACATGTAAACAGAAGGGAAATCATCTCGGCCATCAATGAACTCAAATAAAGTAAAACCACTGAGCTCCCCGCATAGTACCATTGCACCTTCAGTTACTACAGATCTGTCAGTTTTACTTATGTGGAAATGCTGGGAATTCGAGACATTTCCTATAGAGTGCAAGAGGGGAATGATCGTTAAGATTCCGAAGAAGGGAACCCGTCTTGAATGCGATAATTGGAGGTTTTTTACGTACTTCCTGTTGCCTTTACGGGAATAGCTAAAATTATTCTGCAATGCATTAAAGAATATCTCGAAAGCTTAGTCCGCAGAGAGCTAGTTGGTTTCCGCTTTGAATTTCGGAGTTTAGATCTTCGCTTCACCTGCTCTTCGTCGAGTTCGAGAAACCTTTCGACAGCATAAACAGGGAGTGTATCCGACGTGTTCTACGCAGGAGGCACATTCCGAAGAAATTACTATCAATTAGAGAGAGCGACTTATGTTGACGGTTGGCGGAGTATTGTTGCCGATAGTATTTCTTCTTGTTATAGGTGGTTTTAGTGCTGTCTAGCTCGGAGGTCGTGGATGAGTTCAACGGATTATGACATCTTTCGTCAAAGAACTCGAAGTCGGGTCATGGACCTTGGTCAACTGGCTCTGGATTTGGAAAGAGAGGCAAGTAAACACCAACAAAACTAAGGTCTCTAACTGGCTTCCTATTGTAAGTGCCTTGGTATTCAGTTTTTGTTCCGATTCGTTATAAGCATTTTGTGTGTTTATCTGTGTTTGGTGGGGGAGAAGCTATAGCTTCTGAACACTCAGGCCGTGGTGGCCCATTGTACTCGACACCCCCATCTAATGGAATATCCCGGATTCGTTAACATATCGCGGGATTTCCATTATTGGATGTGATGCTACCCGTCGCAACTGGAGAACATCGGCACCGAAAATTTAATATCTGATGTGTCCATAGACGGGGCATTCACATAGAAAATGCTTCGTGAATTCCGCTTCCTCATTACACTTTTCTCATTCCCATCGGCCTTAGCCGATGCTACTGATGTTCCAATTGCTGGTTCTGGTCCTGGCATGGGGGAGATTGAATGCTCGTTTGTAGCAAGCATCCGAGATTTAATTTCCCTCTACACCAGAGTGACCAGGCACCCGGAGTAGTTCCACGGTATTGAATCTAGAGATAGAGTTCAAATGGTTTCTGCATTCTACTCAACGTCTTTAATGCAGTGTGACTCTCACTGCAGATTGCGGTGCGCCTGCCCTTTAACCGCTTGTCACGCACATAGTTTGACACCCTTAGGATTGCATAAACTTCGGCTTGAAAAACCGTTGCATATTGTCCCAAAGGAAAAGCTCAATTCTCGTTTTTGTTCCAGAAGTAGACCCCGGCTCCAGAGCCCTGTTCCGTTTTTGAGCCATTGGTATAAAAGACTTCCGTATATTCCGCCACGCGTTCTTCTGGGATTTGCCAGTTCTCTCGAAGTTTGATGGTAACTTCATATCTTCTACCAAATAGATGAGAATCAGAAGGCATTGTAAGAACTGTATTCAGTACTCCCTATAACTCTTCCAATACTGCGAATATAATGCGCAATACGATTCCAGCTGCCGGCGCTCTTCAGCAACTCTCTGGCAATGTGGCCTGGAGAGAGCTCTCCTGTGTCTGCATAAAGCTGCTGACGAAAGCCGTCCCACCTCTCGCAAGAGAAAAAGGTGTGTTCAGCGTCGCCCGCCACTCCATTGCAGAACACACAATCAGGAGATTGCGCCTTCCCAATCCTGTGCAGGTAAGACTGAAAACCTCCATTCCCGCTTAGAAGTTAGGTAAGGAAGTAGTTAATCTCACCGTGCGTTCGGTTCAACCACGGGTCTAAATTGTCAATGAGCCGCGCAGTCCATCTGCTCCTTGGCTCATTTTGCCAAGAAAGTCACCACTCGGTAAGGGTGCGTTTACGTTCTTCACGGGCTCTTGTCCTTACGGTGGTAGATAACTGCGCTTCTTGGCAAGGATGACAGCGAGGATTACTCCCGTGATCACCGTCACAGCCGGTTCGGAGACGGTGTGGTAAGCAGACGCCACTCGCAAAGCTCTCCGCCTCTGCACTTGAGCAAGGCGCTTACAATGCACCTCCTTGTCAAGGGCATCAGCCCATACCTCCGCGCCATAGAGCAGAACCGACTGTGTTGCTCCCATAAGGAGACGTTTCTTAGTAGATATAGGGCCCCCGACATTCGCCATTAGCCGACTCAAGGCCACGACTTCAGCTGTAGCCCTGTCCGCTGCTGCTTTGATTTGCTCCAAGAAGTTCATCTTCGAGTCGAGCATTAAACCAAGGTGTTTAACCGCTGGTGTTGACTCTATAGTCAAACCGCCGATCAATATGAGACGCAGGGTCGGGATTCTCCTTCTGGTCAAGATTACTACTTCGGTTACCATCCGCTTACCAGTCGCATCAATATGCCAAGTCTGCTTTGTGCCTGTTCAAAAGTGCGTCCGGCAACAAGTGCCGGAACATCGTCTGCATAACCGACCAGGCGCGACTCTTCAAGCATATCGAGCCTCAGCAGACTATCATAAGAAGCGTTCCAGAGCTCCGCCCCTAGGATGGATCCCTGTGCTACTCCCGACGTAATTTTCATCCTCCTTTGGCCCTCTAGCATCTCATAGGGCAGGGAGCGGTCTTTCAGATAATCCTTCAATATCCACAAGAGATAGCTTGGCACGTAAAATGAGTTTTCTAGTGTGCATCCGATTTCTCTGGACATTACCGCATCAAGTATTACAGCCACGTCCATGTCCTCATTCCCAAGGTACTTCATCTTCCTTCGCATTGCCTTTTCTGCCACTGGCTTGAGGCCTTCTCATTTCCACATACCGGCGTTAAACCAGTAACGTCAACGTAAACAGCTTCCCTTTCTTCCGCTCCTCCCGGTAAGGGTGAAGGAGAAGGTTCTGACAGGCAGGATTCAGCCTGTAGTCCTCCCTCCTTAGTGGCTCAAGTTCCCTTCTGCCGGTCCTTTCTTTCCGTTTGCGGGTAGATTTGGGCGGTAGTAATAGAGACGGGCCAGCTTTAGACGAATTTCCAGTTTCTCCCAGGTTTAGAGTTTCCGTAATTTCCTTTCTAGGTGGCTTCGCCGTAGACAGCAAATGCAGAAATCAATCTACAACTTATTTTTTTCTTTGCCATAATTTCAAAATGTTATTAAATATGATTTCCATTTTTATTTGCAGAATGTTGCACGAGATGCAGTTAGCCAGCACATGCGATGGACTGATGATGGGAGCTACTTATTTTAATCGCATCAGTTTGAAAAAATGGAAGCTCTACTTACGTTTTTCTTGATATCGATTTTGCTAAGTACTAAGGTGACGTGGGGCGAATTCCAGCAGAGGGACACCCCATTGATGTCAGTACCATCATGTACCATTACGTTAGCGACATCTGCCGTCAATGCTGTACAGTTTGATTCTAGCAGAAACTTGAAAATCACATGCATAAATACAACATTATCTCAAGTTAATTTTAAATTAGGGACTCTTAGGGATAAAGAAATCTCAGAGTATTCCCTAGACGGGTTGTATAGAAACGAAAATGATCCTACAAAAAAATTAGTGATACATGGAGCGAACATAACGGAGATCCTAGAATGGAGAAATAGTATGGTTGATAGCGGTCAATTAGATCTGCTGGCAGACTACAGTGGAAAATTTATACGTCTTCATATGCTAGATTTGAGTGGAAACTCGATCTCAGTTTTGAAAGCCACTACATTTGAACCACTGGTACGGCTGAAAATACTTAAATTGTCACGTAACCAGCTGAAAAAATGCCAACTAGATGATTTTAGCATGCTAACGAATCTCCAGGAATTAGACTTAGGCGAAAATGAAATCCGAACTTTGGTTGGTTACGATCCAAAGCGAATTGGCGCCGACGCACTTATTACTCATAGTTTAAATGAGTTAGTTAAGTTAAATTTATCTAAGAATCATATTAATGATCTTCCAAGAAGCGCTTTTTT
Organism: Hermetia illucens; assembly: GCF_905115235.1. Lineage (NCBI taxonomy): Eukaryota > Metazoa > Arthropoda > Insecta > Diptera > Stratiomyidae > Hermetia > Hermetia illucens. The sequence continues at coordinate 72,872,241 of NC_051852.1, forward strand.
GGGTCTGGAGAGATTGAAAGAGCTTTACCTGGCTCAGAATGAGCTATTTGTTATCCCATTTCAAATATTTAAGAATTTAAAAAATGTTGAAATCTTAGATCTATCACATAATTCTTTAATTTCGTTCCTGGATAATTTTTTCAAAGAAAACAAAAGACTTAGTATTTTACGTTTGAATCACAACAAAATTGAAACTCTATCAAAGCATGCTCTCTTTGGATTAAAGCAATTGAGCCTCTTGGATTTATCCCACAATAATTTAATGTCTATCGATCGGAATGCCTTTGAATCGCTGGTCAATCTGCGTGATCTGAATCTGTTCGGGAATCGACTTTCTGTCTTACCGTCGACTATATTTAACCCACTGGTGAATCTGGAACGACTGAATTTGGGCCAGAATCTATTCAAACGCTTGCCAAACGGAATATTCAGCAATCAACACAGTTTGACTGAGTTACTCATTCAAGAGACTGAAATCGAATCGATTGGAAATTGGATATCTCGCAACAATGAAACTGTGAATAAAGCCACTCTGAAAAACTTAGTAAATGTGACTTTGACTGATAATAAAAGTCTAAGAGAGATCGAGTCTAGCACTTTCAAGAGCACCCCATCAATCCGTAGATTGGATTTGTCTGGCAATGGCTTCAGTCAACTTCCGAAAGAGATTGGCGAATTAACTGAATTGAAATGGCTTGATATATCAAGGAACAGGTTGACATATGTTCCGGAGCAATTAAAACATTTGAAGAAGCTCTTATTCGTAAATTTAGTTGAAAATGACTACGCATGTGATTGTCGCATGTACTGGATCTCGGACTGGCTCGACTCGACTGTAGAGAAGTTGAAGCAATCATCTGAGATGTCGTTAGACAGAGAAATTTTTCTGCATAATCTCTCCATTCTGAAATGCCGCTATGGCTATCCCGGTGATTTAGTAGCGGTTCTCAAGATTCTGCAATGCATCAAGCCTGTCATTATAAAGTCATCTGATAGTAAAATGCATTTGCTCAAGTCAACTGCCACGTTGGAATGCGTGTTTACCGGAAATCCACCACCAGATATTCTATGGATTACACCCTCGAATGAGATTCTTCGTCACAGTGCCGATCCAGATAAGCGGGTTCAATTACTTCCACCTCAAAAGTTCGAAGAGAGAATTGAAAAAGACTTGCTTAGTGATGAAACACGTGAAGAATTGAACTTGAGTGGGATGTTACCGGAAAAACTAAGAGGCGGAGTGTCCTTATTAGAGAACGGATCGTTGCAAGTTCACAACGTGCAACGGAATGATAGCGGATTGTATACATGTTATGCTTTCAATGTAATGGGCAATGCGACAGCTAATATAAGGTATAGTGAATTTATTTTTTAAATGATCTTGCATTTATTTCCTTTCATTTCAGGTTATACATAGATCCCATTGTTTTCTACAGAGTGAAAATGGGTAGCATTATCTGCGGAATACTTGCTGCAACTGGGTTTCTGTTGTTAACGCTCATAGTGCAAGGAATACGGCGAATACTACAGCGGTATGTATTTGGAGGTTTAATACCTGAAAATTGCTTCAAAAGTATGGAAATATGTAGGTTGAAATCGGAATGTATTGGTTCATGGGCTTGATCTTCAAGGAAATTCGTCATTTGCGCTAATTTCTACTTTTCTACTCTTTCTTCGCCACATTTGTTTGTCATAAAATTGAAATGCGTACTATTTTGCAATACGCATTCAAGAAAGTTGAGGGTTGGGAGCCAACAAAGATCATTTCATCTTGTGAAATTTTCCACTGAGGTTGTTTCTTTAAAGAAGGTATACAGAAATTAGGACAAATAATTATGTATGTGTGAGAACATGTGGCCCGTGTGTCCCTCGACATGCAGTGAGTGAAATCATTTCGCGTCCCCATATAGCGGAAGAGTAAAATGGTGCATTCATATATCTAGGGCTCAAAATATATCCCGTTCCGATATATGCGCAAATAAAATTAATAATAGTACATTGCCATATTTTAGAAATTTACCTGAGAACCCCGTTGACTCCACCCCTGAAGTACCAAATTTGGTAGCGATATAGGCGATAATATAAGACATGGTTTTGCAAAGTTTGAATTCGACCCAAGTATAGAAGTTGATAGAGAAAGACATAGAAGGTCACCATTTCGCATTTCACGTAAATTTATTTCTCTCTAAGGCGCCATAGCCACATAAAATGAACGGCGGATTCCACGGAGACACTTTAGTTTTCCTTTAAAATCGATTCACTATCTGTCTGTGTGTCACATGCACTTTTCTCCAAAACGGCTAAAGCAATCCGAATGAAATTTGGTGGACTCATGGGAACTATGAAATCCCGGACGGTCATGGTATCGCTCATAGATTTCGTCATTGTGTAGGCTACGGAATCGTCCATCCATTGGTGGACTCATGGGAACTATGAAATCCCGGACGGTCATGGTATCGCTCATAGATTTCGTCATTGTGTAGGCTACGGAATCGTCCATCCTCATGTAGGGGGCCAAAAATTCTTCGGAGGATTCTTCTCTCGAACGCCTCCAAGAGTTCGCAATTTTTCTTGCTAAGAACCCAAGTTTCCGAGGAATACATGATGACTGGCAAGATCATAGTCTTGTACAGTAAGAGCTTTGACCCTATGGTGAGACGTTTCGAGCGGAACAGTCTTTGTAAGCTGAAATAGCCTCTGTTGGCTGACAACAACCGTGCGCGGATTTCATCATCGTAGTTGTTATCGGTTGTGATTTTCGACCCTAGATAGGAGAAATTGTCAACGGTCTCAAAGTTGTATTCTCCTATCCTTATTCTTCTTCGTGTTTGACCAGTGCGGTTTGATGTTGTTGGTTGATTCGTCTTCGGTGCTGACGTTGCCACCATATATTTTGTTTTGCATTCATTGATGTGCAGCCCAAGATATCGCGCCGCCTGCTCGATCTGGATGAAGGCAGTTTGTACGTCTCGGGTGGTTCTTCCCATGATGTCGATATCGTCAGCATAGGCCAGTAGTTGGGTGGACTTGAAGAGGATCGTACCTCTTGCATTTACCTCAACATCACGGATCACTTTCTCGAGGGCCAGGTTAAAGAGGACGCATGATAGCGCATCCCCTTGTCGTAGACCGTTGTTGATGTCGAATGGTCTTGAGAGTGATCCTGCTGCTTTTATCTGGCCTCGCACATTGGTTAGGGTCAGCCTAGTCAGTCTTATTAATTTCGTCGGGATACCAAATTCTCTCATGGCCGTGTACAGTTTTACCCTGGGTATGCTATGATAGGCGGCTTTAAAGCCGATGAACAGATGGTGCAACTGTTATCCATATTCCAACAGTTTTTCCATCGCTTGCCGCAGAGAGAAAATCTGATCTGTTGCTGATTTGCCTGGAGTGAAGCCTCTTTGGTATGGGCCAATGATGTTCTGAGCATATGTGGCTATCCGGCCTAGCAAAATAGTGGAGAATATCTTATAGATGGTACTCAGCAACGTGATACCTCTATAATTGCTGCACTGTGTGATATCTCCCTTTTTATGTGTGAGACAGATAATGCCTCGTTGCCAATCGTCAGGCATTGATTCGCTGTCCCATACCTTGAGCACAAGTTGATGAACCACTTGGTGTAATTGGTCGCCTCCATATTTAACCAATTCGGCTGTAATTCCATCGGCTCCTGGCGACTTTTTTAGCCGATGAATTGCACGGACTGTTTCTCCTAAACTTGGTGGTGGCAGTATTTGTCCGTCGTCTTCAGTTGCCGGGACCTCCAACTTGCCGATGATCTGGTTGTTCAGTAGCTCATCAAAGTACTCAACCCATCGCTCTAATATGCCCATTCTGTCGGAAATCAGATTTCCCTCTTTTTCTCGGCAGGATGAGCGTCGAGGTGTATAAGGCTTTATCCTGCTGAGCGATACAGGCGATAATATAAGACATGGTTTTGCAAAGTTTGAATTCGACCCAATTATTATTAACAAAGCTATAGAAGGTCACCATTTCGCATTTCACGTAAATTTATTTCTCTCTAAGGCGCCATAGCCACATAAAGTGAACGGCGGATTCCACGGAGACACTTTAGTTTTCCTTTCTTAGTTTTTTAAGGTTTTGTGTAAAACAAAACCTTATTAAAATCGATTCACTATTTGTCTGTGTGTCACATGCACTTTTCTCCAAAACGGCTAAAGCAATCCGAATGAAATTTGGTGGACTCATGGGAACTATGAAATCCCACGCATACAGCGAGTGATATAAATTTAGCTACATGTAAAGGGTGGTGAATTGTAAAGTGCACGAGTAAAGAGGCAAAATGTACACACTTGAAGTGAAACAGAACTAATTTTTGGAAACTACCCAACCCAAAAATCCGAAGGAACGTGCGCTTAGATGAGATCTAGCCCTCAAAATATGTCCCATTCCGATATCTGCTCGTTAACCTCGTCAAGTTCATCCTGGAAATTTCCCATCACATCTTAACTAGCATAGTATTTACTATTCCTTGGAAATGTTTCATCTCCCCATAATTTTAGAATGAGTAAATGTAGTGTTTGTCCCGCTTCTTAAGCAGTCTACCGCCATGAGCCGATATGCAGCACCAATGCCGATATGCCGTTACCAAAATTCTTTCTCCTTTGTACAGTATCGATGCAGGATTTGTCATGGGCATAATTTTAGCTTGATGTTGAGACAAAACAGTCTTCAATGGAACCTAGCCTCACTGCAAATAACTGTATGTCTAGGCATTATCAGCACCATGAGCACGACATCGTACACAGCTCCAGATGAACTACTCGAAGCACTGCAATTAGAGCAGCACATAGATTAATTCGTGGAGGTCTGTGGGGAAACAGCGGGCATTGGAAGGCATAGTAGAAACCGAATTCAGTTCTTGTGATGCTCCTGATTCATACAACCGTTTGGTAAGAGATACAAAGTTAGCCTGAAGTTCAAAGAAAACTGGAGCAAACCAGACGAATGCGTATTAGGGAATGCCGAAGTCTTCTGCAGCGATGACTAAAAAACAACAGGGTTGTGGAGTAGACCCCTACTTTCGGATAAAAACAAGAAGTGAGGCTTTTCTTTGCGACAACATACATGATTGAACTACTCTGCCATTGACAAAATGATACGTGTCCATCCTGAATCCAAGGAGCATTTCCCATATAAGTGTCCTGCCTATAGAGCTGATGTACCCCAGTTGCACTAACGGAAATCTCACGATACATAAACGAATCTTGTATGTTCCACTAGATGTGGCGTCGAGTACATAGGACCAATAGAGCAGCAATGCTTCCTGGATTTAATATTGACTATTATCGGCAGCAAGTGATAGCGCAACAATCCAACGATATACCAAGAAGCATCAACTTTGATGAATAACTTTGCGCTCACTCGTGATTATTACCCAGATTTGACGCAGGTATATTTACAACTAAAGGCCCAAACACAATTACGATGCGTGCGGAATGCGGACGAGAGAAGCTGCGGACTGCACGTAGCTTCAATGTACAATGAAGGTTTCAGGTCGGCAAAGTTCGCCCCACGTCGGCAAGGTAGCGCACCTTAACAGATTACAACCATTTGCAATATGGCGGCGTTTTTTGTTTTCGCCTGTTACTTTTTAATGTAAATAATTTGATCGAATTCGTTTTGAGAACGGTGTTTGTGTTGCAAATACTAATTATTAATGCCACTTGCACTCGTCACTTCCGTTCATAAAAAATAAATTTAAGCCGGAGTTATGTGCACTCTTAGTTGTATTTAATTTTATGATTTTCATAAAATGAAGTATGCACGCAGGTCGATTGTCCGCGCACAAAATTGTGGCATTGCACATAATCTTCAAGTTTCTACAATTAGCGTATGAATCTTCCTATATTGTATGTTATGAAATTCATACAATTAAATGCCACTAATAGTGCACATAACTCCGGTTTAAATTTATTTTTTATGAATGGAAGCGAGAGAACTAATGCAAAAGACATTAATAATTAGCACTTGCAACACAAATAATTCAATCAAATTAATTATATTCAAAAGAAGCAGCCGAAAACTAAAAGCGCCGCCATATTGCAAATAAAGCAACAAACTTATCTGTCACGCATCGCAAAAGTTCAATTTTCTGAACTTTGTTGCGTGCGGACTTGTTGTATATTGCCTCATATAAGTCCGTGTAATGAACTTCATTTGACAGTTCTCTCACTCCGCACGCACGCAGTCACTCGGCTGTTGTGTTTGAGCTTAAAGTCGGCTGGTAACGGACGTCCAGTCATGGTATAATAATGAGATTTGAACCGCGATCTTCTGTTCTGGCAGTCTAGTGCTCTAACCATCCGGACACTGACACTTCATCTAGGCGCATAAATATTATATGGTCGTTGAGTTTAGTGTTTGTCATCGTCCTTGGTATCTCAGAGTTTCTGATATTTTGTCATATGTCCCTTAATAACAATGATAATCGTAATCGCGACAATCCAATTGGATCAGGATCTTAAGTTTTTTAAGCCAAATTTTTCAAGACGGTAGCGATACACTACAGTGCACTGTAGGAGGCAATGTGTTTAGCATTGGATTCGCACGTGATTATTACTCTGCCTCTGCCCTGGGAGTAACGTGGCCGAAATGCCCACTGCGTGTTGTTTGCCCCCTTATACATAATTCATAACACGTCATGGGTATAAATTATATTCATGTTAACAACCTATAAGTTCAGGCCTAAGCCGGCTGAAACTGATCCACTTTTTTTTTTAAATATAAGGAAGTTGTGGACGTTTTTTTTTTTAACTGGAACTTGTTACTTACTTACTTAATCTACAAGGTTCACTAACTATATCAGAATACTTTCAACACAATAGTTGGAAATGTTTCGTATTTAATGACATCTTATATGAATTTTGTTTGCAGACTTGGAGTTTGTGACAGATTTTGCAATACTTGTTGCTCATGTTGTTCCACTGAAAAGTCATCACCTAGAGGCCGACAAATATATGCTATGCTTGATAGTATTGAGCACTACAAAAGTCAGCAGCTGGAACGATTACGTGAAAATTACACACAACAGGTACTTTTACTGCATTATGAGAGCATTAAATATTTTATAATTATCTTCCCTTCTTAGGTAAATCGAATCCGCGAAAACTGCACTCAGCAAGTCGAATGGATCCAGAGCAGTTACAATTCGCAAGCTAAGTATTTGAAAGAAATTCGCAACATTGGAACTCATCATATCACGTCTTTACGAGATCAGTATTATGATCAAGTATGTAGGAAAAGTTTAGATTTTTCATATTTATGAATGTTATTGGAAAAATGAGACGAGATTTGTGAGTTGTGTAGACACTGAAACATGGTTTCTCGATTTTTTTCTTTTAGGTAAAACGAGCACGAGATTACTCAACAGGTCAATTAAATTGGGTACGCGAGAACTATGTATTCCAGCGTAACAAAATACGAAAGTTTAGTGCTCATCAAGTGCTTCGTCTTAGAGAAAGTTATAAATACCAACAACAAACTTTGAATAAAGTTTTGGAGAACCTTCCCAGTTTTTACTTCGAGAATTGTCGTGGGCGCTGTGATGAAAATATGGACAAAGGTAAAGAAATTATTTTGTACCAATTAATACCTTTTACATAAATGGCGTTCGGAATCCTTTATTTTAAAATCTTATTGTTTAGTTTTTAATACGTTACGCATGATTTAATAATTTTAATTTGTTTGGAACTTTAGACAAGTGGATCGAAGAATATTTAAACAATTGTGAGTCAAAATACAGAATTAATTTTAGTTTAAAGAAAGTGCAGTGTAGAAATAGAGGCTAGTCATCATTTGACACTCAGTCAATCATACTATTTGTTTGTCATTGATTGATAGCTAGCTTGAAGAGACCATTCACTAATTTTCTTACTCATTAGGCACATTCATGATCATTGAATATTGCTTCATATTTGATGACTAATTACTTATTTTCCTATGAATACACCTGAAAATGATACGTAACCAATGAAATGTTAAATCATTGAAAAGGAATCCCGCTGGATGTTGGCGTTGCGCAAAGGTTGAGCCTCGTACTCACACATATCTTCTAATTAGCTCATAACGAAGCATTGACACAAAGGTTGATTGCAATGCAGGAACAATCAAACTTGATATCAGCAACATTTGTTGGTTGTGTAGAAATATTAACATGAAAACTGAATAATGCAAGTTAATATTCCCACTTTACGTCACATTGAGCAGAGATTTTTTTACGTGAAGATAAAGCGGTTTTATAAAAACATTACACTCTTGTGATATGCAATGTATTTCTTAAAAGGTATAATAGCAAACGTCGTTTTGGTTTTTAAAAAAACCCTGTTACCTATGGAAAGTGCAAAATCACGCTTACTTACTAATAACCCCCCGCGTTCTTTAACTAATAAGTATGAGCAGCTGCGATATGGGCTTATCCCGTGATCTTGTCATGGGAGACACCTGCTCCTTGAACTTGGAGAAACAATTGATTCGAAAGCAAGCTTCATTCCCGGCTAGTCAATATAGGTTTACCAATATGATGTGGAAGAAAAGTCTTCACTTTTAGCGGTATATTTCTCTTCGCGTTATTTTGAGCTTGGTTCCCTTGTTAATTGCCTTATTGAAATCTTTACCAGGTAAGCGGAGAGATATCCGCAAATGTCTATGAATAAATTAGATTGATGTTCGAAAGGTTCTCATTTATATGATTCAAAATGCTAGATAGCTCCATTGAAATCTCTAGAATTACAGTGTTAGTTAAAAAAACTTTAACTTACGAAACAACTACACAAAAGTTTATTTCGTCGAAACACTTTAATAAAAAATGTTGTTATTCTATTTCAGACCTAAAGCTCCACTCTGTTCTTTTATTTGTCTCTCCACTTCTTCAGTGGTGTAGGTCTGCTGATAATTACGTTTTTTATAAGTTGTATAGTATTTTATTCTAATTAGCACTACTTGCAACTAGATTTGCATTGTACTGATTATTATATACTAATTCTATAGTCCGGATAGCTGAGTGGTTAGAGCACAAGGATGTTGTACAGAAGGTGGCGGTTCAAATTTCACTGGCGGCAATGGGATTTGTATCATGATTTGACATCGGATACCAGTCGACTCACCTGTAAATGAGTACCTGAGTGAAATCGGAGTAATCATTTCGAGTGAACGCAATGCTGACCACATTGTCTCCTACTGGGTACTGTAACTCTGTTGTGTACCGTTTCAATCTTGAATGAAGTGCTCTAATATACTTCAAAGCACTGATTCAATTGGATTGTTGCGCCAACGATTAGTATTATCATTATTAATTCTATAGGGGCAGTGGGTTTTTAAGGAATCATTACAATTATCCATGTGAGAATTTAGTTTAGTGTGCATGGATTGCCTGCTGATGCATAAACTTTCGTACGAGTTGCTTGAATAACCGCGATTTTGGAACTTTGTATTGTTTAACGAAAAATGTTCAAGCGATTGTGTTTCGATGATGGTAGGCTTTTCGTCCACTATGATAAGCAATCTAGTGCACAGAGCAGAAGGATAAAGGAATGAAAGTGAAAGCGCCTCGACAATCAATGCCGTCAAGCGGAGTAGAGCCATCGAGAGTGGTAGTGTTCTCATGAAATTCTGCTTTAGATTCTCCTTTATTGACCACATCCGCATCTATCAGATTATAATGAAGGATCAAGCATTTTAGCGATCAGAATCTCAATATTTGATTAGCTATAGTTTCTTTGGAGGTTACCTGCAACATATATTTCCGCCTGAAATTATACTTGCCCTCTCACTGAGACATATATATTGGCACTGGTTTTGGATGGGTCAGATTGAAGATAAATATGAACCAAACCATGGTTTTGAGTCTAATGAATCGTATTTTTCCTATATACACCAATGGACAGCGTATTGAGCGTTTGCATGAGAAGTGCTGTTTCTACTGACGGTCGCACCGAATTCGGTGTTGCTCGATGCATTAACACCGCTAGTTGGGGCTGGTCTGCAACAATTTTCTCCCTGTTCTGGTACATGTATATAGTTAACACGGTATGATTCACACTGCTTTGTGTTGTTGGATTCTGGGCAAAGACTTGACTTCGGACCAACAGGTTGGTTCGAATAACAAGAGATTTGTCGACATCGCAAACCGCAGCGTCTCTAATGAGATACTGATCAATGATCGAGTTGCGGTAGGTTCGTATCGTATCTGCAAAAAAGTTTTTAGGAAATCGCAAATAACACCTTGCTCTTACAAAAGTCATGCATTTTATAAAAATCTCAACAAATGCAGTCGAGAAAGAAATCTCGATTTAGATCAGGTAGCAGACTTCTGGAGAAGTGTTGAAATTCTACAGTTTCCAAATCGACAAATCGACGCGCGATAAGAGCATGGCGAAATTGCACGTGGTTGAGTTGGCCTTTGCGACTCCTGTCAATAATTCGATTTCCATAAAATTTTTCTGGTTGCCGTAATTCCAAAATTTTTTCAGTTTGCGAAGAATTCAGTATTTTAGCTAGCACTATTTCGCTCAATATTGAAATCTGTTGTTCATTCTGTCCTGAATGTCTATGTCGTTCATTTGTAGAATATTTTACTGAGCTGCATTCAGTAGTTTAGAAAATAGTGAATAATTTTCAGGTGAACTATCTTTCTTGCGTGCACTGCATACTCGTTGAAATGAGATTGGAAAATGACTATACAATTGCTATCAACCAGCCCTAGTTGTCCCATTTCATTTTGGTTTTGGGGTTTTTAATTTTCTAATCCAAAACTAAGACGCATAGCTTCTCTACGTATGTGCCATCATCCCACTAGGAGGAAAAGAAATAGATACATTTCCAGTTGTTTTGGTGTTATTTTTGTTTTGATAAGTACGATTTCCGAGAAATTTATAATTTCTTGGATGACTTACTTTCGAAATTTCTATATTGTTGCCTCCACTTCTATAATTATAGTATGGTTTGGAGATTAAAGTCACTTCGACATTTATCTAACAGATTGTTTTTGAGAGCAGGTCCTACGGTTCTTCTTTATTAATCGTTATCCCGTTTGTTAGTGGTTGGCTCGTTTAGAACGAGTTCCTTAGTTTTCTCTGTCATAAGCTTAATCCGGGTGGTATCAAGTCATCGCTGTCTTGATCGGTTCATCGACTTAGATGTTCGGGCCCATCTTAGCTGGCCAATTCTCATTATCCCGGATAACACGACCATCAAATTTAAGATGTCTTCTTTGCAAGTTCTACATAATAGACAGATCGCGCATTATGCTCCTGATCCGACGCAACATGTTTACCTCCATTATCACAAGGAGGAATTTATTGTTTTTGGTAGCTGATTAGTACTTGAAACTATGTACGTATATAATATGATAGGTCGAACAATGCTATGAGAGATTTTGATTTGAGAGATTCGTTGTTGCGTTGATCATAATAGACGTTAGTTGTCTGGCGTAACTTTATAGGAGTTGTGCTAATGCGTGAAGCAATTTCATGAAGATGTTCACAATTAGCTAGAGTATCGATGTAAGATACTTTCTAATTAATATTGCTAGAAATAGAATACACATTTTATGTACTCTTATATTCTTTTTCTTTGGCGGGGTAAGTCAAAACGAGACTCGTCATTTATTATTCAGAACCGTTTTAAATGGAATCGTGTATATTTTTCAGATGTTTAGATTGCCTATATTGAAACAAATGTTCTTTTACTTTGTGAACTTACCATTCTGTGCAGGGGCAAAATTTTGTACTGGTTCATCTCTGTGTCCTTTGTTGCTTATACTTATTAAATCCATTTAATTGGCTTTCTATATATGTGTTTGACTAATACTAATGCCTATATTTTTATAGTAAATAGCAAAACTCAATTTTTATAACTTTTTTCACAGATTTCGACGTTTACTTAAAATCAAAGATCAACGAACTTTCTGAAAATATTGATTTGGAAACAAAAAACAAAATCCTAGAGCGCTTTTCTGCGAAGAGCGTCGAAGACAGCAAAGCTTCCGTCTATTACACACCACCTGACGTACAGTTCAGCCCTGAACTATTGCAAACGTCGCCGATTCATATAAATTATATCAATGAAAATCTCGACCAACAATCGGGAGACTTTAAAATTAGCTTGGATCCGTTGAAACTCGAGATAGATTTGGATACACTAGAGTACGATATTTGTAAACTTTCTGTAAATGGTATTAACTTTTTGAATTGTAACAGAAATACGAATTGTGCCGAAACAAAGTTGAATGGAAACAGCGGTAGCAACGAGGACAATTGCTGCGCTCTCTATGATGACGAAGACGACGACGACGAGGAAAACAAGCGGCGAGGTGGAAAAGTCAGCAAGTTTTTATTCCGGAAAGGTAAATCACGACAACCTAGTTTACCATTTGAAAACGAAACACTTCTTCTTAAAGAAGTGAACAGATCTGTGAATATCCCTCCGTCTAAATTAGATGAATCGACGGAAAAACTAGCCCTTTTCACAGATCAGCTGAAATCAAGATCAGGTTGTGCGACTGGCTTCAGCAGCAAGAAGGAGAAATATTATTCATTAGAGAATATTTTTGAAAATCGTACTCTGACGAACAACAACATGGTTCCATCTGATAGTAGTGCTACTCTCTATAAGAACACTAACTCTTGTAGTGAAACTAAACCTAGTACTGATAAGCTAAACATTATACTAGACGAAACCGGGAAATCGGTCGTGCTAACATCGAACAGTGTAGTTGATCCTATTATTAATAATTTTAATGAATTGCCAACGCTATTGGCATATAGTTCAAGTCTGCCTGAGATCGCTTCTGCATCATTGTCAACAACGAATGCGAGTAGAAAAGGTAACCGTGCAGAATTGAGGCGTCAGAAGTCGGCAAAGGCTAATATTGATAGCAGTGGGTCATCATCTCTATCATCCAACTTGAATGATGCTACTCATCATGGAACCCACGTGATTCTGAAAATTAAGGAAAGCCTAGCCAAGAATTCTTCAAAGAAGATTTCGGAATCGGTCTCTTCTCTCGAATGTAAGGAAGCGGATTGCAAAGTGGGGAATACAAATTGTAACAAAAGGGACATTGATGCTGAATAAATTTTATTTCAAAGAACAAGTTATGGCAGAGTGATATGGAGGGTAAAACTGGGTGGCTATCAGAAAACGTTATCAAAAAATTGTGATTAACGTTAATTGCAGGAATCACGATCTTTGAGTCGAGTACATTTTTCCTCTTTATACGATTACGTACATATATGTGTATGACAGAAAATGTTTCAAGTAACGTCCGGCTTACGATGAAATCATTAGATGCTGCACTCCAGTCTGGGAAGGCGCAGTTACTATTATATGTATAGCTTATATATTGGTGTGAAAAGAGGAAGCAATAACGATAGAAAACTTGTTGAGTCATAAGCACAGTCTTTTTTTCTCTCACACAAGCTTTTGTTAAAAATGTCATTTCAACACTTCGTGCCATGGATTTCCTGTTATCCGCATCCAGAAGTTTATACGCTACCATAGAAACGATTATTTCTTTATAAAGCGATTAATTGATATTTGGGTAGAAGCTAGAGAAACTAGCAATATTTTACCATATGAGAAGCTGATCTGTGTTTATAGGCATTTGAAAATAATTTTAGTATTTTTTTCATTCTCTGCATTTTTCCGTATAAAAAATTGGGTATTATAAGTAGGCGTCATAAGTGCAGTAATATTCATGAATGAGTGAATGTGTAGATTTTGTTAGTTCGAGTATATTGAAATCTTCCACGAAATCACTTTTGTTTGGCGCTCGTGATCCTCGCGAAGTGTTCCGTCTAACCGCGATTGTTATTCATTACATCAGTTTTTGATGGCATTTCGCGTTGTTACTTCAAAACATTGAGAGAAAATGTCAAATCAGCTCAGAAACAGAAAATTTTCCATTAAATCACATTACATACAATTGCATAAAATACTTCCTAAATAATTACCGCCTCCAAACGAAACGCAGCTTATTTAGTTATTATTGCGTATTCAGTATTTTTTTACATTTCATTCTTCACTCAATAATTTTGAATATTGTGCTGGTTTTTGACCTCTTCTAGTTAGATTCTATTACGCGACTTTCCCAATTGTTGCATTCTGAGAGTTAATATGGGACGAAAAGTAATTCTAAACAGCACTAATATCGCATAGAAGCATGTCTGAGCTAAATTGGCAATCGAATTCAAAGTGCTGTTGTTCAGGTAGATCGAATTCCGACCTGAATTTTTAATCATGCAGCTGGATATTTTAAACGTTAGTAGTTCAAGAAGGAAAAAGGAGGGAAAATAGAGGAGGAAGAACTTTTAAGGGATTGCTACTCGAGATTCCTGCCATAAATTGATTCTAAATGGGGTTTTGTCCAATTGGAGAAGCTAACATCTTCTGTGCAATTTAGCAAAATAAAAGCAAAAGCAAATTATGTATCTCTGAATATCGTTTCAAGTTCAAATGTGATGATTTTTTGTTTTGTAAACCTTACATAGGGAAGATACGCCTCTGTAGCTAACTTGTTTTCTTTCTTGAGTTTCTTGAGCTGGAAAAATTGAAAGCAATTTACAGATAAACGGCCTGGATTGTGTTTGACACTACCTTCCTGGTAATTTCAGCGGTGTGGATAATCATCCTCTTTCTTGTGTATTCAACTCTGAAGTCCTGGATCATATATTATTGTTCAGCTTTACAGGCCTGTCATTAAATTTTTGCTTGTTTTGGCAGCATATTTTCTTGTCTTGTCTTTGGAGGTGATTATAGTTTTATTCTTTAGCTTGGTTAGGTTTTTCGCTGTACTCTAGCTTATGGGAACAGAAAACTCTTCATCAAACTAGTAATTTTAGGGCTTGTGTTGCCGCCCTCTAATAAATTTTCGACCTATAACCTGGCATTTTCAAAACTGTTTCATTTGTATTGTGATATTAACATTTGGATTTCTTATTTTCACCCTCCGTATTACGTCCTAATTTTGTAATGATTCAAACCACTCGGATTCGAATGGAGAAATTTGGAATGGTGTCACCACCGCCTTTGTTCTTTTATGTATGTCCAAATGTGGGAAGAACGTTGAAGTTGCGGCTAAGTTTTTACCTGTTTGTAGTCTATGTGTGAGCCTGTTATCAAAAAAATGGAAATCCAGACGTTTCGCAAGGTTTCTTACTGGTTAAGTGAGCGTGCCATTATTTCATCGCTGAGCTATATTGTTTCCCACAGGATAAAGTGTTTAGTATTAATCCCTCATTTAAAAGAGCATAGTGCACCTAAAAATGAAAATTTTGTTTGGGATGAGCTTGTCCTGAGCCCACCATCTACTTGATGGCGGGCTGCACATATTTGAGAAGCAACTTACTTCTGCTATTCAGTGCGCGGACTACACTTTCGTGGGCAAGCGCCCAGTACTTTTAAAAATTTATAATATTGGCTATGCGGTTTCGATCGCAGGACAAGCTCATCCCAAACAAAATTTTCATTTTGTCATCGGTCGTTATAATTCATACCGTTGGCGGGTTTTGAATTCAATATAAACGCGCCAAATGCCACCTGTTGCCGCTTTCGGTTAGGTCACGCTACTCCGCAGCGTAGAGGCGCTGAGGCAGCGTCTGATGAGATCGCCTCTACCCTGCGATCGAAACCGCCAGAGCCAATATTATAAATTTTTGATAGTGCACCTGTCCTGTGATTAGTTTGAGTTTCCCATATTCGACTATTTCCGTTAATTGTGTCATTGTCCTTAAATCAGAAAATCAGGGCAAAAAAGGAGTCTGATAAAAGAAAATATTAATTTGTTCATTTGTTGTGGTTTGCTTCTTACATTTTTTTATTTGTTAATGTTTTATTTTGCTTTATAGGTAACGCTGACGGTCGGTGACAAATTTGATGATTCCTTCGCGTTTTTTAAATAAGCAAAAATTCTTTGGAAGATAGGTTTACGATAGTCGTTTTTAAGTTGAATGTTAATGTTTTCATGATATAAGTTTATTTATATGTGACAGTCTATAGAAAGTAATTCTGTACAACAGAGCTGACACAGCCACGATGAAGGAAGGACCTACGCGTGTCGCTGAATTTGGCCAAGCTGACTGAATATGACATGCCATCGAATTATATATTAATCTTTCGAAAGGCTAGTTATCATTGACTTTCTATCATCGAAACTTACCTAGAAATGCCGAAACTTATTGTCACGAAATTGCATAGGCGCGCAGGAATAATGTACCAGTGAAGGTTTTTTTATTAGTCATATTTTGAACTGCACTTTCGAAGTTTTTTTGAAAATAGGAAAGTTTAGTGTGCGGAATAGGTCTGGTCGTGAATCCTGTGTTTAAAACAGGGGAAACCGCCTTCAAGTATACAATATGATAGGCTAAAGAAACGTTTGCATATGCACTCCTGGGTTCACGTGGATCAAGAGAATCTCTATAACACATCCACACAGTCCCTGGCTTCGGGTGGGTTATCCCGTCTTGTTATGGAAGCAGCTTCAAAACGTTTTACAATTATAGCTTGATATTTGTTTAGTGGCACTATATGATAATTGAATTATTTGGTCACGAATATTTGACAGTACATGCGATTTGGAACAGTATAATGGAGGAGGGTAATCTGCAGTGTGCGTGCTTTCGTCATCCTAAATATGCAAGTTTTTTAGATTACTCTTAATTATGCGAACGTGTTGGGGATTTACCTAAAATTTTCGTATGCTTTTGGGTTTTGGAATGTAGCAGGTTCCATAATATAAAGATTGTGCAAGGAAAAGACCAGGACAGGTAGTACAAGAACGTTTGAATGTTAAAGAATAAATATTTTGTCAACATCGTAGGAATAGTTGCTAAATAATACGAGATATTTTTCATTTATTCACCAAAATCCATGTCGCTTTGAAAGTAGGCTTCATTGAAGCAATGCACATATGCCAACATTTTTTCCATTTTGGAAACGTAGACCCTTTCCGGGCTGCCCTCCAGTTCATGTTTCGATTTTTATTTAATAACTTCAATCGACTCAAACCCGCTGGCTTGTTTGGATCATCATAAATTATAATTCGCCTATGAATGTGGGATCGGAATTACAGATATACCTGTTCGCGGTAGCATTTTTGAAAAAAAATCAGATGTTTTGGAACAAATGGCCCATGGGACATGGTAGGAAAAAAAAATCATACCTTCAACTAGTACAGTCAGTTTAAATGGACAAGGAGAATGGTTCTCAAATTGATGGCAATATAGATGAAATTATTATTAAATAAGGCGCTAATTATCGCGTTCTAAAAAACTATTTTCGATGGTTTTATTATGCTTATGTCAACTATAGTACGCCATAAAGTCCTACTATCGACAGAAATCTTTGAATGTCATCTACTTTTAAGTGTTTAAGTAAATCCCTTCCTATTTAGTAGACTCCCAGATGTGCGTAAATCTAAACAATGCCTTCCCGCAAAATTTGTAGATAATTTCTCAGTTTCGGTGGATGGTAGTCTAACTAACAGGGACCTGTGAGTATACCCTCTAATCTGTAAGATGTTTCTTTTGGTTAGGTTTAGGCAATTAATGATAGCTTCGTTTCTCATATTTCTTCTTCCTGCCTCTTAATTATTGGCTCCTTCCCAATTCCACAGAAAGTAACTGGCCCAGCCAGCGTCGCTCCACTTTTTTTTTAGTCAAAAATGGAGGGTACTTCTTTTTATCTTTTTCAATTATTTCTAATAATAGAAGTTCATAGCCACTTTGATTTAGTATTGTTACCCCGAATTTCCCAGGTTTTTATATTAATTCCTAGTCGCCAAATCAGCTTTTCACTTAGATGCGATGTACGAGTTGTGAATTAAGGTTTGAGATTTAAATATTTCATCTGTTCCAACTGGTCCGATACTGAAGGAAAATTGTGCAGCTCTTGCTGTATTGGATAGTACGCTATTTTTTTTTTTTCCTTTTTTGAAACTGCCATGAGAACATTTATTTTCAATCTGCTCATTAAACTGGGAAAAATTGCAAGGGTTTTGAAGGGAAGTGCAATAGCTATTTAGGTACGAATTCATGGCTTCTTAATTTGAAAACTATGTAATAAAAAAAAGTCAAAAATTGTGTTGGAAACATGAGAAATCGATGTAATTTTTTTTAAATAATTGTTCACGGTTTTCCCTAAAAATAAGACATTTCAAGTGCAAAGAGTAGCAGATAGTGGACAATTTCTAAGGCACCGTTTAGTATCACACAACAGTTTATAGACCTAGCCATAAAACTGCGGTTCTTCACAATTCTTTTATGCTAGCGTTAGATGATTAGATACAAATTTATATTACAGTGTGTTGAGTTACATTCTTTGATTCGAAATGGAAGTACATAGATCGCCGTAGACTATAAGGTAGAAGAACTAAAGTTTGTGAAATTGAGGATATCCAATTAATTGCATATAGTTATTGCTAAAAGAGAAAAGTTTACCCTACATATGCGTTTGATGATGGTATTGGAGATGAAGCTGGAAAGAATGTATATAAGTAGGGCAATTTTAAATAACGTAAATGTTTTACCTAATGCAATTTATCGTTTGATTTTACTGATAAGAATAAAGTAAATGTGATATATTCTGTCATCTCGATAAAAAAGATAAAAGAATAAAAGTACAGAAAGTAATAAGCAAAAATTATATACAATAATCATTAATATATTGAATGGAACTTTATACAAGATAATGAAAAGGCATTTTTAACGATAAAGAAGTTATATTATTCTATATATTGACAGACTGAGGAGAAAAACGTGTAAATCATTCATATTGCATTAATGCCTCTGTATCATGGAATGAATAAAATGAGCAAGGCGGCTATTACGTATATGTATGAATACAACTTCTATGCATAACTGAATTTTTGTTTGTAACAAATTTATTTTCATATAAGTGAAAAATGGTCAATGTGTAAAAATAAAGTGAAATTGTTACAACAAAGCAATTTGTGTTTGTAAGGTCAATGATTATTTCTGTGTAAATTGGAATTTTTCGATTGGTTATTTATGAATCATTATAGAAAACAGTCAAGTGTACTTAAAGTGGTTCTAGACTTGAGCAAAAACATTTCTTATTTTATGGAATTATACATACATACGTTAGGCATTCGTATTAAAAAAAAGTTAAAAGAGTAAAGAACATACATACAAGTACCCTAGACAGGCGAGAATGAAACAATCTTTGGCGAGGCTGAAAAGTGGATTTTTTTTTTTGCATGTTCATTTACGAAGGCCAGTATTATGGGCCGTCTGTTTTATAAAGAAATGAAAAGCACTTATGAAGTATATTGTATGTACCTCTTGGTGGGTGTAGCACGTCAACCACAACTACGCATCATGGTTCGCGGTTCCCGAGACCCTCGCACTCCTTCCCTGCTGTTCTGCGCCAAGTGCTCTTGGGGCGATCCACTCGCCGGCTATCTTGGGAGAGCGGGTTCCATTGCAAGGTATAGCGGCACTGCAATTGGCGTTCCATCTTCCGATCACAGTGCGTACGAGTGGCAGACCTGTGCACCGACCAAGTTGTTCGTTTGAGGTAGTGTCAGGCCAGCGTATTAAGATGGTGCGACGCAATATTGACGAAAGTTTAGACCCTGTGCTATTCCCAAATAGAAACACAGAAAGAACGTTAGCACAGAACCGTTTCAACTTGATCTTAGTGCTGAGATAACCGCATTTCCAAATTTTAGACAGGGGAGCGAAAGCGGTCGTCGCAAGAAACCAAGCTTCCTTAGTTATACAGATTGATCAACGCCTTCGATACTGTGCCCATTAATGCAGATGCGAGTACGATGACTTATCAGATTCAGGCCCCTTAGTTTTGTTGGTGTTTATTTTCAGTCCAACTCTATTTGGCCCTCTTTCCGAATCCAGAATCATTTGGCCAAAGTCCATGACTCGGTGAAAGCTCAAACAGATTTTATCAGCTTGATCGAGGTGTTTGAGGAAAGATGTCATCGTCCATGGAATTCTTCCACGTCCTCCAGGCATGGCAGCATGAAGAAGGTCATCATCAACAAAAAGAAATAATATTGGTGACAGGATCCCCTGAGATTTTGCTTCGATGCAGTACGTGACATTTTGTGCTATCATATGTCACTCTGATAATGGTTATTAGTTTTTTCGGAATGTTCCTCATGATATACTTCCGGTTCACACTATTGAAAGCTCTCTCGAAATCAACGAAAAGCATCTGCGGCGAAGATCTAAACTCCGTCCACGGTTCCAAAATGATCCGAAGGGTGTTAATGTGGTCAACGCAGGAGGATCCAGAGTAGAAACCAGCGTGCTCTCTGCCGATCAAGTTTTCGAGATGCTTTTTGATGCGTTCCAGGATTATTTAGCTATTATCTTTACGACGGCAGAGAGCACGCAGATATCCCTCAAATTGTCTGCTTCTTCCACTCTCCCGTACGAGTGGAAGCAGCAGATCTGCAGTAACTGCAGTTACAGTGGTAAATAAATGTGCGAAGAGACCATCAAGCTCAGTTAAGAAACTTGGAGAAGTATTCTTTCCATCTCGTCAGTTGTTTATGAGAAGTCAATCGTCGACATCCTGCACAGGACCATCGAAAAATTTGCGACCACATGTAGGTTCTTTCGTGATATGGTACACAATCCTGAAATCATTCCAATCTGCGGTACCTTCCACTTCCCTGATTAGCGCAATAGCAAATTCTCTCTTGTCAGATCGATCGATTGATATTCTTAAGCGGGTTACTACGTATATTTGCCGTCCGATCAGCGAGATAACTCTCCTTCTGTCTGGCAACCGCTGGCTCATACAAGCGGTCGATGTTGAACTTGGGGGTCGCAGCTTTCCAATCCTGCAAGACGTGGTAGGTGCAACACGCAATCGAACGTAAGTGAGGCTGATGTCATTGCAAAGTGGTCAATCTGATTGCTCGTACGGGGTCGGAAGTTGACACCCAACTGATCAGGCTCTGTGCTCGAACAATCTAAGTTGCAGAAATCCACGAACCTGCCAACATTACCGTTGCGGTCGTCAAGACCAGGTTTTCCCATCACAAGGTGTTGTCAAATTCCACCCTGGCATTCAGATCACCCGTCACGATGATAATGTCACCTTTAGGAAGACTCCCCTGAACCCTGTTTAATTGCTCGTAGAAAGCATCGTTCTACAATATATTGGAAGTCTCCGTTGGTGCATAGCATTGTACAATTGTGATGCTCCCTAACCTGGACCGGATCTTGCAGTTAGAAGTCTATCAGAAGCCGACTCCAGTGTCAAGAAAGCGCGCCTTACAGTAGTCGTCGAACGCAAGCCGACATCGGATTCGCGTGTGCTACCACTTGGCTTTCTAGACTGTAAAAACACATTCCCATTAGGGTGGCAAGAGGGAGAGAAGTACTCTCCAGACTCCCATCATCTTACTTCGGTCAGGCCCAGAATTTCCAGTTTACGCTGTAATTCCCGGTGAAGTTGCGGAAACCGCGAATACTGAGGACCCTCGATACTGTTGCTGAGGAGCATACACGCATTTCACCAACCAATCATAGACTAAAAAAATGTCAGACGATGACGACTTTACGGTTTCTTACCGGAGGAGAGGCAAATCGTCAGACGCTGCCCCACTTCTGTCTGGGAGCAGCGTGACCGCGGCTCGCAGATGTTATGTGCTCCTTTTGTAATTCGTAGAACACAACATGACTACGAATTATATTGAGCGTAAATCCGCCTTATTGAGCAGAGCTGAAAATATTCCTAAGTCTGCATCAACTTAATGCCGGACCTGGTAAGAAACCGTAAAGCCGTCATCGCCTGACATTTTTTTTTAACGTTTGGATGCTAAACCCTAAATGAGGGGTCCGTGGACGAAAAAAAGAGGGAGTAAGTTGCTCTCCATTTGGTCCGGTCCGTCATTAAGTTGATGCGGACTTAGGACCCCACAATTCCCCGAAAAAATACAGTCATATACCTTTTCCGATAGTGAAAGTTCTTTGACGTGTGTCACTATCAAAAGCGTTGTTGACGTTTCACCATCATCAACGATATCCCTAAAAGCTGTTTGGCGCCCTAACCTACGCCATCGCTCGATCTTAGGCAGGGTCTGCCTCGTCTTCTTTTTCTACCATAGATATTGCCCTTATAGACTTTCCGGGTGGAATAATCCTCATCCATACGGATTAAGTGAGCCGCCCACCGTAACCTATTGAGCCGGATTTAATCCACAACCGGACGGTCATGGTATCGCTCATAGATTTCGTCGTTATGTAGGCTACGGTATCGTCCACCTTCATGTAGGGGGCCAAAAATTCTTCGGAGGATTCTTCTCTCAAACGTGGCCAACAGTTCGCAATTCTTCTTGTTAAGAACCCAAGTCTCCGAGGAATACATGAGGACTGGCAAGATGATTGTCTTGTACAGTAAGAGCTTGGACCCTATGGTGAGACGTTTCGATCGGAACTGACAACAACCGTGCGCGGATTTCATCATCGTAGCTGTTATCGGTTGTAATTTTCGCCTGTAAACAGTGCACGGAGCTTCGATCTTCGCTTTTATCGATTTGGAGTAAACTTTCGATGGCGTGAACCGGTAGGCTATCTGGAGTGCTCTACCCAGGAGGGGCATTTGGCTGAAACCAATAGCTATTGTCAGAGCGAGATACAATGGCGGATAATGTCGCGTGCTTCATCGAGATAACATCTCAGAGGAATTCGAGTTCCAAAACGAAGTCCGCCTGCGTTGCTGATACTATTTCTTCATTTTGTCGATGACGTCCTTCATGTTGCCTTGTTCGGAGGACGTGGAGGAATTCATCCCGACTACGCTGATGACATCTGTTTGCTCTTTCACCCACTTTAGCCAAATGGCCCTAGATTTGGTAAGAGGGGGGGAATTAGAGTTGAAATGAAGATAAACACCAACAAAGCCAAGGCTCTCAGTTTGACGGGTCATCGCACTCTCCCTATTAGCATTAATGGGCTGATCATACAAAGCGTCGATCAATTAGTATATCTATGTAACACCGCCCCGCGGTAATGAGGACGAAGATGCTGCATTGAATCAGTGGCTGTATCGATCGTGGGGAAATTTCCAAAGAGGCGCCTTCGATGGTATGATCAAGTAATTGGCGCTAACGAAAATTCACTGGTTAAGATTGGTCTGAACATGAAAGTCGTTGGGAAACGACTACAAGGTGACCAATGCTTGGTACAGTAGGTGGTGATTTGAAAGCCTCTTGTCTTAACCCGATCAAGCTTATGGCAAACTTGATTTGGACGATCCGATCTCATTATCAAAGGACATTTATCCTAAATAATCTCATCAAACAAAGGGAGGGAAAGGAGGAAGAAGCAAAAGAAATTTTCCTCACTTCTCGATCCCCAGGTTTGATTTGAACCATGACAGAACCAATGCGTAGCATTGTGGAGGTTTCGTACCGGATCTGGTTGAATCTGTACATCGTGCCATTGTCGTTTTTGAATATGATAGTGCAGTGGTGGAAGAGGAAGGAGAAGGAAAGTTTGCATTTAAAAAGTAATTGTCTCCGAATATATAGATTCAAAAACCTGATATGGGTATGAATTATAACGATGGTAAAACCGCCGGTTTGAAACTTCTAATTCTACCCAACCCAACCGTGGTAATTCTATAAACCGTATTCATCTTTTGAGCATTTCATGCGGTATGCAATGCAGTTGACCAAATTGGCGTTGCGTAGAGTAGAATAGACCTCACTTTTCTAGCTATAAGCAGTCTACAAGTGTATCGCGGGCCCTCAACATGTGGCATCCTCGCCAGTTCCATGCTAACATTCAATGTCTTGGTGCAAACATTGTGTTAGAGCTACTTGAAATTCAGCTTCACATTTACCATCACTCAAGTATTTAATCGCTGGTTTTGAAGTGATGATATGATTTCCCATTCTGATACGGGCAGTGGTTACCTTACGCCGCTTTGTGATAACCACCGCCTCTGTTTTATCCATCACGAGTGCAAGACCTACATCTTTCAGCCACTTCTTTATAGCAACAGTTGCTTCGGATGAATATAATTCCACATCCGTCAGATCTTTTGCAACAACAATCACACACATTTATGTAAGGGCGCCCCACCTTTAGGATCGATTACCCATACATTATTGTTAGGGTTTCTATAGAGTTCGCTTATTATAGCCACTTGAACCTCTGATTCGTGGGTGATTTGCGAGAGCAGGTCTTGAGCGACTCTACAGTGTTTGATTGATTTGAATCAACCTCATTTTCTCACTACATTTGGCGCCCTTTTGAACTCGGGGCACTTGCCGCTTTCGGCAATTTGCCCAGGCCCTCCTTTTCATCATACAACATGCCTTTGGTATCCACAATGCCGAACAATGTCACCCGTTTCTCTACAACGCCTGCATCAGTCTCTCCAGATGTCCGTACAAGAGACATTAGAATCTTCAATGAGATTTGCTCTCTAAGGTGGCAGACTACTCATCCAATACGGACCTTCCCGATATCTAGCAGCTTCCGCGCTTCTTCCGCTGTTAGCCCGATGGTCGCCGTCTGTGTACCTTGATACGCCTTTCTGATGCTGCACCTTGAACTGCTCCGTTAAAACAGAGCAGATTTCAGCCCTAGAAGTGACCTCATCTTGGTCCTTGCACTGTATAGTGATCTGAATCTTTTGAGCACGTGCGGCAGCATTTTACCCAAATACATTTTTTACGTGGCTGCGGAAGCCTTCGGCTTTGCCCCCTTCAGACCTTTTCAATTCCGACAATTCAACAGTTTTCGCGGTACTGAGATTCCGAGCCACTGCATTGTAAATTTATACACCTTCCCTTCTTCCATATTGGTTTATTTTTCTGGGTGACCTTCCCATAGCCACTTATCAGCCAAGGTTGGGCATTTTTTTCACCTACTCGACTTGCGCATAAACGTGCCCATGAACGCATACCTTCGACAAGTACATACATACGCATCGGGCATACAACAATATAGAACTCACCACCCTAGCCACAGTAGATCTACTATAGGCAGTACCCTTATAAAAATGACCCCACTTGCAAATGTGCTTGCAGAAGCTTATCTGTACACATCAGAGACGCTAAACAAGGAAAAGGCATAATCTTCGTCAAATCGTTTTGGTAAGAGAGAGATCGGTGGGCTTTTGCTATTCTGGTACTACGGCGTGCTCACCCATTTAGCAAAAAGTTGTTTCACGTATTCACTTATACATAAGCAAAAACTTGCCAATCTCACCAATTCATTGGCAAGTCCGGGCGGTATGTCAAACACAGCTGATCGGGTTTTCGGTACATCTCGCTCATACTCAAGAGCAAAACAATTTGAAATCGTGTGTACTCGCACTGATTTCCCCCCTTGAGGGGCAAGGGGGAGTGAGGTAGCTGTCTAGTATCTAACTGTGACCCTAGCTATGAGCAGACTGCAAGTATGTCGTGGCCCTCATATGTTCGGCATCATCTCTGCCAGAGCCATACTAGTGGTGGATGCTTTTTCGCGCTTATGTTTTCTGTGCTGCTTAAAATTGAGTTTCCCCTCTATCATCAACCCAAGTATTTGATGGCCGGGTTGCAAGTGATCATACGATTCCGCACGCGTAATTTCTCTTGCGGCGTTTAGTGCTGAGGACCGCTTCCATCTTCCCCCATAACATCAACATAGGCGATAATATAGGACATAATTTTGACAAGTTTGAAGGCAATCCAACTATTATTAACAAAGTTATAATACAATCGTTGGCGCAACAACCCATATTGGATCAGGGCCTTGAAGCGTGTTAGAGTGCTTCATTCAAGTCCGTAACGGTACACTACAGTACACTGTAGGAGGCAATGTATTTAGCATTGAGCTCGCCCGAGATTATTACCCTGATTTGACTAAGGGAATCATTCACAGCTGAGTCGAATGATGTCCGATAGCCTTTCGGGTAAAGCGAGAAAAGACAAAAAAATAAAAATTTGCGTTTTCTTCTATTTGTAGTAAAATCGTATCCTTCATAATATGAATAGCAGCGAAAAAGGAGCCATCTTTGCTCTCATTCGTGGTAAACGGCATAATTACCTAGAAATTGTTGTTGTTAAGTGACCTACCAAGTTTCCGATCGAACATCATCATCATCATCAACCGCGCAACAACCGGTATCTGGTTTAGGCCTGCTTTAATAAATAACTCCAGACACGCCGGTTTTGCGCCGATGTCCACCAATTCGATATCCCTAAAGGCTGTCTGGCGTCCTGACCTACGCCATCGCTCCATCTTGGGCAGGGTCTGCCTCGTCTTCTTTTTCTACCATAGATATTGGCCTTATAGACTTTCCGGGTGGGATCATCCTCATCCATACGGATTAAGTGACCCGTCCATCGTAACCTATTGAGCCGGATTTTATCCACAACGGGACGATCATGGTATCGCTCATAGATTTCGTCATTGTGTAGGCTACGGAATCGTCCATCCTCATGTAGGGGGCCAACAATTCTTCGGTGGATTCTTCTCTCGAGCGCGGCCAAGATTTCGCAGTTTTTTTTTGCTAAGAACCCAAGTCTCCGAGGAATACATGAAGACTAGCAAGATTATTGTCTTGTGCAGTAAGAGCTTTGACCCTATGGTGAGACATTTCGAGCGAAATAGTTTTTGTAAGCTGAAATAGACTCTGTTGGCTCTGTTGGCAATAACCGTGCGTGGATTTCATCGTCATGGCTGTTATCGGTTGTGATTTTCGGCCCTAGATAGGAGAAATTTTCAACGGTCTCAAAATTGTAGTCTCCTATCTTCATTGTTTTCGTTTGACCAGTGCGTTTCGATGTTGTTCGTTTTCTTAGTTTTGGCGCTGACGTTGTACTTCGTCTTGCCTTCATTAATCCGCAGCCCAAGATCTCGCGTCGCCTGCCCGATCTGGATGAAGGTAGACTGTACATCTCTGGTTGTTCTTCCCATGATGTCGATATCGTCAGCATAGGCCAGTAAAATAGTTAGGTAGCTTAAGTACTGAGGAAGAGAGTAAGTAGCTTTCGAAATACGTATTTACTAACTATTAAAATATATTGTAGTAGGAGCAAGCTACCTAGTTTTATTTTTATATAGGCCAGTAGTTGGGTGGACTTGAAGAGGATAGTGCCTCTGGCATTTACATCTGCTTTCTCCAGGGCCGGGTTGAAGAGAACGCATGATAGGGTATCCCCTTGTTGTAGACCGTTGTTGATGTTGAATTGTCTCGAGAGTGATCCTGCTGTTTTTATCTGAGCTTACACATTGGCCAGGGTCAGCCTGGTCAGTGTTATCAATTTCGTCGGGATATCGAATTCTTTCACGGCCGTGTACAGTTTTACCCTAGCTATGGTGTCATACGCAGCT
The DNA here is from genome assembly GCF_905115235.1 of Hermetia illucens. NCBI lineage: Eukaryota > Metazoa > Arthropoda > Insecta > Diptera > Stratiomyidae > Hermetia > Hermetia illucens. Next base: position 72,899,591 of record NC_051852.1, read on the forward strand.
TTAAAGTCGACGAAAAGATGGTGCAACTGATGTTCATATTCTAACATTTTTCCGTCGCTTGCTGCAGAGAAAAAATCTGATCTGTTGCTGATTTGTCTGAAGTGAAGCCTCTTTGGTATGAGCCAATGATGTTCTGGGCGTATGGGGCTATCCGGCCTAGCAAGATAGCGGAGAATATCTTATAGATGGTACTCAGCAAAGTGATACCTCAATAATTCCTGCACTGCGTGATATCCCCCTTTTTGTGTATGGAGCAGATAATGCCTCGTTATCAGTCGTCAGGCTTTGATTCGCTCCCATACTTTGAGCATAAGTTGATGAACACCTTAGTGTAATTTGTCACCTTCATATTTAACGAATTCGGCTGTAATTTCATCGGCTTCTGACGATTTATGGTTTTTAAGCCGATGAATTGCACGGACTGTTTGTTCTATGCTTGGTTGTGGCAGCATTTTTCTGTCGTCTTCAGTTGGCGGGACCTCCAACTCGCCGACATTTTGGTTGTTGAGCAGTTCATAAAAATACTCAACATATCGCTCCAATATGCCCATTCTGTCGGAAATCAGATTTCCCTCTTTGTCTCGGTCTTTTTGGGGGATCATCGAGGTATATAAGGCTTCATCCTGTTAACTTGTTGGTAAAATTTCCGCGCTTGGTGCGGTTGTTCCCTGTACTTTTCGAGTTCACAGACTTGTTGGCTCTCCCAGGCTATCTTTTTCCGTCTGTGAAGTCGTTTCTCCGCTCGACGGAGTTCGTGATAAGTCTCTGCGCGTGCCCACGTTCTTTGATAATGCAAGATTAGTCGGCATGCAGCATTCTTCCGTTCCGTTGCTAGCTTACATTCATCGTTAAACCAGCCGTTCCGACTGAAGATCATTTTTTGATGTTTCATGGGATTGTAGCTGGTGTCGTAATTGGAGCTCGGAGCACCATGCCAACGAGATGGTGATCCGAATCTATATTGGCCCCCCTATATGTTCTGACATTCATCAAGGCTGAGAGGTGGCGGCGTTCAATCAGCACGTGGTCAATTTGGTTGAAAGTGGTCCCATCTGGAGAGGCCCACGTATGTTTGTGCACCGCTTTCCGCACAAACTAGGTATTTCCAACCACCATTTCGTGTGATACTGCTAACTGAATAATGCGCAATCCGTTATCATTGGTATCCCAATGTAAGCTATGGGAGCCGACGTATCGCCTGAATACGGGGTCCGTCCCTACTTGACTGTTGAAATCTCCAAGTATGATTTTGATATCATACTTGGGACAGGCTTCGAGGGCCTCCTCAACTGTCTCGTAGGGACATGGACGTTTATGAGGCTTATATTTCTAAACTTGCCTTGCAAACGCAGAGTACATAGCCTTTCGCTTATATTTTCAAAGCCGCTACTCCGAGCACATGGTTTGCTGGATGTCCGCTATAGTATATGGTGTAGTAGCTCTTCTCCAGGAAACCGGCCCCTGTCCCTCGCATCTCTTACAACGCTGTTACATTAGCCTTATATTGGGACAGGGTATCGCCTAGCTGCTCAGCAGCATTCAATCTGTACAGGGAGTGCACGTTCCATGAGAGAATGCGCAAATCGTTAATCCGTTGTCGTTGCCGGGTTCTTCGTTATAGAATCCATCCTGCCTGAGGTTTCTTCCGTGCGTTGGTAACATCGGTTTTCCGTGTAGGGTTGTCAGCCTTACCCAACCCCCAACCTGGAGAGTCAGTTGGCCCGTCTGGGCAAAGAAAGTGCATAAAAAATGGAGGCTTGTTTAGTCTTTTTGTCCATTCAGACATTAAAGCGTTGACGTGCTGAAACTGGTTTAAAATCATACCGTCCCACAAACAAAATAGAGATTCTATAGTTGTTATGCAAGGCAATGCATCCCACCAGGCCGCGGAAAATATCAACAGGTTTTTGCCCAGTCGAAACATAGCCGCTCTTTTTTGGCCACCAAAGTCTCCTGATATCAACTCAGAGTCAAAAACCTGCGAAGCAAGTTTTAACACAAAATATTTGCGTGTGCCTGGGCAACCCACTTATTTCTTAATGCATTGAAAGTTGTGTACATAGCATGCTGCGCAAAATTGAAAGTTTAATTTGAAACAAAGCTGGATGGACAAAATGTTATGTCCATTTTAATAAACTCATTAGCCTTTTATCCTTTTTGAAGTATAATTTATTTTATTTCAAAGTTCAAAAGGCAACACACTAAAATTTTCTTAGTGTTCATAATTCGATGGCGGTACACTGTATACAGTCCATCGATGATCATGCCAAACTATTCCTTCTTATCAGGAAACAAGTCAGAATTCAGGAAGCTCGCGCTTCGGGTATAAAGGTTTTGTGTTCATCTTATGTATATAGCTACAAATCAAACACATTCCTTCTTATTTTCCCAAATTACAAAGCATACGTACATATTAAAGCCATAGATATTATCCTCACCTTAAACAAACAAACTGCCTATTTCCGAATACTGTACATATGCGCGTACATAAATTGATCGTATCCACATTTCCGATGCACAAAAGCATACATACGTACATATATAGCACATATATTAAATACGGTTGGTTTAATGTACAAATATATCTATCTGAATTAGACACTATCCGCAAACTTCATTGGCACGCATACACCTTATACTTACATACACACATGCCTGTTTAGAGTTGATATGCATATACAAATGACTAAAAAACAAAAACAATATAATTGCTTCCGGCCCCATTTTTATGAACTTACTTCGTTGTGGTATTGACGAATTGATATATGGTGTTTACGTCAAACACACTGTAGAATGCACGAAATTCACAAAAAATGGCAAAGGTTCACCCCCTATAACTTTGTTAATAATAGTTGGATTTTCTTCACACTTGACCAGATTGTGTATTATGTTATCCGTTATCCTCATGCCTTCTGAGATGGACATAAGGGGAGTTGCCGGGTAAATTTCTAAAATGTGGAAATATAGTATTATTGACTTTATTTGTGAAGATATCGGAACCGGATGTATTTTGAGGCCTAGATTTCGTAGAGATGCACTACTTTGATTTTTTTTTTAGATTTTTCGGTTGGATATGTTCTGAGAACGAGTCCTGTTCTACTTTTTGGGGGTCACATTTTGAGCCCCCACTCCCCTACGTTTCACCAGATATCAAATATGGAACCAGTTTCAAAAAGTACTAATTGAGCTCTTTCATTCGATACCACGCATAACCACATTTTATGAAAAAAAAATTTGCATCCTCCATTCACATGTATGGGGAGCCTCCCTAAACTTAATACAAAATGACGCCATTTGCTGTATGTAAGGGGAACAATAGGTCACATGCTCTCATCAATTTTCGTGACAATCGGTTTGGCCGCTTCCGAATAAACCGGCTGCGACGGACAGACAGACAGACGGACAGACAGCTATCGACTCGATTCTAATATCGTGAAACAATCACACAAAACCTTAAAAAGGATTAACCACCTCAATAAGTATCTTTTTTTTTTTTTATTTTTATTTTTTTTTTTTTTTTTTTTTATGGATGGAGGTGGAAATCTTAGAAAGACGCTGCTGCGCCAGGTTGCAGCAGTGTGTGGGATTCACACCCACTAAAACCACCCCCACTCTTCCGCCCCTCCCCGCGGGACCACCGTGAAGTATTACTTCGCGGGGGAGGCTCTGGTCCGCTATACCAGCTCGTCCATGTCACGTCTTCGTCGCGCCGCCTTCCGAGCTCGATCCAACTCCAGGAGTTTTGCCTGCACCACGGCTACTGCCTCATTTACCGCCATCCAGTTTTCCTCCGACTTCAACATCTCTTCCACCAGGTTGGAGGGCTCGATGTCCGCCCCTAAGATGCTGTTCAACCTCCTTTTCTGCTGTAGAAATCTGGGACAATAGAACATAACGTGCTCCGGGTCCTCGAGTGTAGCACCGCATTCAGGACAGTTGGGAGACTCGTCCAACTCGAAGCGATGCAAGTACTTCCTATAGCCACCGTGTCCCGTAAGGAACTGTGTCAGGTGGTAATTCAATTCTCCGTGCTTTCGGTTGACCCATTTCTCGATGCACGGGATCAATATATGGGTCCACCTGCCCTTGTCGGAGTTATCCCATCGTTGTTGCCACTTGCCACACAACTCTCTCCTGATGGCTTTTCGGAAATCCGCATTCACCTCGGCTGGATTTGCCTTCCGTTTTTCGTAGAGCCAGTGTGCCTCGCTCGCTAGAAGATCTATAGGGATCATTCCTGCGATAACACACACTGCCTCCGTCGACGCCGTCCTAAATGCGCTGCACACCCTTAGCGCAATTGGCCGGTATGCCGAACATATCTTCCTCCGGTTGACCGCGTGGTTCAACGCTCCCGCCCAGACAGGGGCCGCGTATAGCAGGATCGACCTCACCACTCTCGCGATGAGTAGCCTGCGACTACGGTTGGTAATGAGGACCGCCTCCGTCTTTTCGTCCGCCAGGTCCAGCTTGGCCATTCGTAACCATGACTTGATGGTATGAATGGCTTCATTTGCATAAAGCTCCACGTCCTCGGGATGCTTTGCAATTGCAATTACCGCCAAGTCGTCCGCAAAACCAATCAGCGTTGTCTCCTCCGGCACGCGAAGGCCAAGCACTCCGTCGTACATTATGTTCCACAGCAGCGGTCCCAATACAGAACCTTGAGGCACACCTGCTGTCACAATGTACTCCTTCGGCCCGTCGTCCGTCTCGTACCAGAGAAGTCTATCCGAAAAGTAACTCTCGATGAGCCGAGCCAAGTAGCTAGGAACACCCAGTTTGGCCAAAACGCCCTTAATCCAGCCCCAGTTGGCTGAGTTAAAAGCATTTTTGACGTCCAGCGTCACCAGAGCACAGCATTTGCCCATGGCCATCGCATTTCGAGCCAATTCCACGACCTTTGCTACCGCATCGACCGTAGAACGGGCTCGCCGAAACCCATATTGCCGCTCTGAAAGACCACCCGCAAGCTCGATGAACGGGAGCAGCCTGTTGTATATCACCCTCTCCAACATCTTCCCCATGGTGTCTAAGAGACAAATAGGGCGATATGAAGAGGGCACGCCGGGTGGTTTTCGAGGCTTCGGTAGCAAGACCAGTTTCTGCCTCTTCCACTGGGCGGGAAACACTCCTTCCGCCATGCGCGATTCGAACGTGCTTGCGAACCACCTTGGTCTGGCCTTGACCGCCACCTTCAGAGCCCTGTTCGGAATTCCGTCCAATCCCGGAGCCTTGCTGTCCCCAATACGTCTGCAGATTTCCCAAAGTTCCTCTTCGGTAACATCAGGGATCGAGAAGACGTCCTGCTGAGCTGCCAGTTGGGGTTCTCTTTCGTCCTGCTCCTGCTGCGGGAAAAGAGTTGCAATTATTTGCAACAAGAGCCGTGGGCATGTCACCGGAGGTGATTTTCGCCCGCGGATCTTCTTCATTACAATTTGGTAGGCTGTACCCCACGGATTCGTATTAGCCTCCATGCAGAGCTTCTGGTAGCATTCCCGCTTGCTTCTCCGAATGGCCTTCTTAAGGTTGCTTCGCAGATCCCTGTATTCTTCCTCACGCTCCTGGTGCTCCGGCCTTCCTCTTGTCCTGTGGGAAAGTCTCCTCGCTCGGAGGCAAGAGGATCTCAAGGCAGCGATCTCCGTGTTCCACCAGTAGTTTGGCCTCTTGCCGTGGTGCAAACGTCGTCGTGGCATCGTAGCGTCGCATGCTTCGGTTACACGCTGAGACAGCTGTGTGACCCTTTCCACCGCTGTTCCATCCGGATCATGGGCTCCCTCCAATGCGGCCAGGAATATCTCCTCGTCGAAAGCTCCGATAGACCAGCCAACCGCCTTAGCCTTTCCACCTCCAGAGCGTCGTTGACTGCTTCCCCGGTTCCCAATGTGGAGGAAGATGGCCTGGTGGTCACTGTGGGTGTAGTGCTCACTCACTTGCCAAGCCATCCCCCTCACCAGTGAAGTGCTAACAAATGTTAGGTCAACGATCGAACCCGACCCTCTTCCTCGAAAGGTGGGCACGCATCCAACGTTGGCCAGCACGATGTCCAGCTCCGCAAATGACTCCAACAGAATTTGACCTCTGGTGTTCGTCGATCGGCTTCCCCAGTCCAGGGCCCACGCGTTGAAATCGCCCGCAATGATTTTAGGGCTGCGGTCTCTAGCATCCAACACCAGACTGTCTAACATCTCCTCATATTGTGCTAAGGTTGCACTAGGAGGAGCGTAGCAGCTGTAAATATGGACACCGTTGACCTTCGTCCTTATAAAACCGGCTGCCGGGGGGGCCATGACTTCCTGAATGGCCTGTCTTCCGCACGCCCAGATTGCGGCGTTGCCAGACGCATCCACCGCCCAAGTCGCACCGCCGTAGTTTCTGTATGGCTCACAAATAACCGCGACATCGACATTCGACTCTCGAATGGTTTGCGAGAGCAGGTCCTGAGCTGCCTCACAGTGATTGAGATTGATTTGTATCAATCTCATTTTCCTGTGCGGTTCAGCTCCCTCCTATATACCGGACATCTGCTGCTTCCCGCAATATGCCGGCCGTCCACGCCCTCTTTCCCACTGCATAACATACACCGTGGATCTCCGGTGCAATCTTTGATGAGGTGGCCCTCTTCCCCACACTTCCTGCAACTCCTCGACCTATCATGCTGGCTAGTGCATGCCGCCGCGAAATGGCCGAAATCGAGGCATCTGAAGCATCTCTTTAGAGAGATTTGTTCCCTGAGCCTGCACACGACCCAACCTACTCTTACCTTGCCCGCGGTAATCAACTTAATAGCTGATTCCGCCGGCAAACTAATAATAGCGGTCTGTGTGCCACCATATGCCTTCTTCATCCTTTTTATGGCACTCTGGTCTATATCGCCAAGGTTGAACTGCTGCTTTAGCGCAGCACAGATGTCCTCCCGTGAGGTGACTTCATCTAGGTCCTTGCACTCAACCACTATCTCCTGTTTCCGAGCTCTTACCTCAGCTTCCTCTCCAAGTACACTTTCCACCTTCCCGCGGAAGTTATCGGCCGACTTGTCGGCGGATTTACTTAACTCCAGCATCAGATCCCCTTTCTGTGTTCGCCTAATACGGCTCACATTATCCCCCAAATCCTTCAATTCCGGGTCTGACTTCACCTTTCGCAGGATGTCGGCATAGGACATATTTCCCTTCTTGGAAATAATTATTATTTCCGGGCGGAGCTTCTTTTTGTCCTTTTTCCTCTTGTTGCTCACCTTAGTCCATTGTTCGGGCCTCCGGGCGTTGGTTTCTTCCACTTTTGTAGGTGTTGTGGCTGCAATCGTGAGATTACCGACTTTCGCGGGTACTCTCGCCGACTCCGCCTTCTTTGGTGAAGAGGCTTTTTTCTTCTTCGGGGCTTGCTGTGGTCCAAGAGGCTCGCTGGTACCGTCTCTAGCCCGTTTTCCTGTCTTCCCGCCTGCTTTATCACGGGGAGGCGTCACCTGCGTTTCCCTTGTGATCTTGCCAACTGACGCTTGGGAATTCTTTTCTTCGAGTGCCCTGATATAAGACAATTTAATGCCTCTTATCAAGGCTCGAATATTTTGATGGATATTCCGCCTCTCCTTGATGAACTCACACAGTTCATTTATTCGATCCCCAAGTGTAACGAACGCCATTCCGGTATGTTCTCGTTTGCTTTCGCGCCTTGCGCCACAAGGAATGATCTCGATTAAGGGACTATTCGTATTTCTTTCAGAGTCCCGCGATGAATCTCGACTACCAAAAAGAACCATTGTTCTCGGTGGTGATCTCCCAAGCTTCGAACTCCTCCTAAAGGGATCCGGTGTGGACCTAATTTCCAATCCACCATTATCTCTTGTAGCATTAGATGCCACAGTAGCCAAGTTTCCCACTACTGAGGCACTGCGGTCGTTGGATATCGACGGCCGGGAGCCCGCTTGCTCACTCCCAAAAACCGCCGGCACTGGGTTTCCGAAGCCCTGCACCGTAAAAAAACTACTTTTCTCCTCTTCCATATTTGGTTTAATTTCTGGGTGTCCTTCCCATAGCCAATTTTTATCCACGGGTGGGCGTTTACTTCCCACCTACCCGGCCTGCGCATAAGCATGCCCATACACGCACATCTCCGGATGCGTGCATATGCATGCCCATGACACATTCGCCGAGCATTCCCTTATCCGCACGAAGGGACGCGCCTGATGGGAGATTTGGCAACTCCGCACAGGCCTCAATAAGTATCTAACTAACCCAAAGGATTCACTCCCTTATTGACAGAAGCATCGTGAGAACATCTTTTTGGACTCTACTATGAAGTATGCTCAATTGTAATTGTCTTCCGTCGAGAATTTTGTAATAAGAAAGAACACAAGGGGATTCCTTCATCTCCAGTGAGGTCCAATCAGGGTTGTTTATTGCGACTTACGAGCATTCTAAGCCTTGTTGATCACGGCTTTGAAAGTGAAGTACATCGTTCATCACTTTTCTTACATATAAGTTACTAGAGGAATTTTTCCTGAAATTGTCACCCAACCTATTTCTAAAGCCTTTCAAAATTTAGTTGGAGCTCTCCCTTGAACCCAAAATAATGGAGAGCGACAGTTCGCTTTTATCAAATTTATTACAGATTTATGAAGCTAAATTACATTGAACACCACGTCCCCCCAAGTGTTTGTGGATTCTTCGATAGCGGTTTCCTACCGCATTCGGAGACTCATTTAGAGAGCAGGAATAATGCCAAATTCACCGGATATAATACTATCTGGAATGACTCCAACATCGATGCTGCCCTTTTAGTCGGGAAAAGCTATGGTTTTGTGAAAGTCGTTATCGTTAATCTTCTTACTTGTTCCGCTGCTGCGGTAATAATTAAAACCACTGATAACAGACGAGTGGTGTATGTGTAATCCAGATATCTCATCTTCGGTGACGACTTCAGCTCGAGGCACGCCTCCTTGGATAAGATGGTTGTAAGTCTGAATGTAGAAACTTCTTAAATGGATCCTACCTTGAGATAGTTCTGGCGGATTCACCAATAAGACCAGCAAGGCAAACTATGATTAATTACTTTCAAATTAGAATTAGCACCATCTTATTAGATAAAATAATTGACAAAGCTATTATTTTCGCCACCGATACCATTTATACAGAAATACTAAGCTTGTCAGAGTCGATTTTCGATACAACTACGACACCATGACCATTGACTTTATTTTACACCTGAAGGTCAGACAGATTTGGTGCAGATATTTTTAACGGTGTTTTCATAAAAACGGAAATAAACCCAATGCTGATTATAAAGCATTGCCCCTCACATTAATTGTTTGTGAATAATAATCCGAGAAATGGTGGCGAAATCGCTGTAGTCAATTCACCCGCAAAATAGCAAATGTTAAACCGAGTAAAACATGTTTGGATACATAATAGATTACGGGGAAACATAAACTCCGCAACTCATTTGTAGTGATGCTAGAAAAGTGAAATTCCTTGGGCGGCAGCTCCTTTACTTAGCAAACTGACTATAGCTTTGATTGTTGAATCGACAGCCAATGATGTCATTTCCGTAAACTTCCATAAACTTCCTTCATCTAAACTCACGGAATTGAGAATTTTTGTAAATTTATCACAACTTATACCTCCCACCAAAAAGCTGAATCTGACGACATCAGCAATCTCACTTCGACATCTGCAACCTTCAAACAGTTTCAATGAAGTTTCTTGTAGTTGTCAATAACTGTATTAGATTGTCTCCCAGGAACCAGAAAACTTTAGGTCCATTTCCCTTTTATCAAACTTGCAAAAACTTTTTCAGGGAACATGGATATTCGGCTCGACCAGCAATGTGGCCTCAAAAATTTTATTCCAAACCGCCAGTTTGGATTGTGGTTTAAACGTGGAAAACGGACTGTTTGGAGTATATATTATACTTGAGATTCAAACCGGTCAAATATTTAGCAGTTAAACTAAATTAATTCCTCAAATTCAATCCCAACTTCAAACTCGCTATCAGGAAGTGCGGTGCATTGAGTAGCATCTACTATCTTCTTCGGAAGAATAGAGGTCTTAGCGACATAATCAAAATACTATAATTCTCTACAGATTCCTCATATGACCAATTATAATAAATGTTACGAAGCTCCTATATGGATAACATGCTCTACGAAAGAAAGGTACATGGCAAACGAACGTCGGAACTTACGACATTGTATTGACATGTCTTACAATTGGAAGTCCAAAAACTGCAGGTAGAATGCCGTAGAATACCGACAAGGAAAGATTAAACCTCTTCAGGACACGGTCTCAACCTTAGTTCATTTCGCAGGAACGGAAAACCATCCAAATCTCGATATTAGATACTAGCAGGGTAAAACATCTTCATCGGGCACATTCCTTGGGCCTTGTCAAATGGTGAGCATCACCTATTCAAACATGCTGCAGCCCTTGCAAAAGGTTTAACATACAGATGACAGGGTCAAGCAGAGTGTTCTAGGTAACATCGCAATATTCCAAGGGAATGGATCAGAAGAGTATAATTGAGATGAGCTGCAAAGGAAAAGCTTGGTAATAACCAGATTTAGGGAACGTATCAAGGAGACGAAAACGATAATTAAGCTACCAAATCGATAGTAGCAGAACATAGTAAAATGTGGTTATCGGGTGTGGAATATCAGCAATCTACAGACGCCGAAACAGGCGAGGAAAATTAATAAACTTGACGTACACTAAAGTTTATGTATATTAGCAAGCATGCTCTGAATGTAAAAAAATGTGAAATCGCCCTATTAAATATTGACTTTTATTTGCCTACATTTACAAATACCAGGGGAGCAAATTTAATATTCAGGTTATTTTTCATAAACTTGTTCTTTCGGCTGCATCTTGATTTCTACATAAATATCACGATGAACAACTCAATTCCGCCATGCTATTAACATAGTATGCTGGTCCCAAGCCCAGGTAAAGGAGGAGGGTTTGAGGCAACGTACTCGGTACTATCCTTAGTAAAGCAAAAATAAAATGCTGAAATCAGGGAAAGAGATAAATAGATCTCTCTTGATGACAGGCCCCGCGACAGGTCGACCACGAAAATGCATACAATGTCGTTACAAACATGATGATCGGCTTGAGTCACAAGCCTCGGAGAAATGCTAGGGCGTCCACCTCAGTCGACGCGGCAGGACGGGCCCCGGTCCTGTCGAGAAATGAGCAAGGGTTCTTGACGTATGGACGACGTCAGGACGTAAGCAAGTTATGTAGTCCCAACCCAACGAACAAAACAAATACGTGTCTGCACGCTAAATGTTGGTACCCTAACTGGAAATATCGAGGAACTCGCAAGAGCCCTTCGGAAAAGGCGCATTGATATCTGGGCTCTGCAAGAAACCCGATGGTCTGTTGCCAAAAGCTGCGACATTGAACGCGAACGCGGTAAAACTGGCTACAAACTTTTCTATTTTGGTAACCCACACACTCAATATGGCATTGCCATCTCAGAGGGTTTCCGTGATGCCATTAAAGAAGCTGATCGCACTCTTCACTTCTTCACCGCGTACGCACCACAGACAGTTCGACCTGATACCGAGAAAGATACCTTTTGACAACTTCTCGATGAAAAGACTTGTCACATGCCTGCTGACGACTATATAATCATTGCCGGCGACCTTAATGGTCATGTGGGTGAAAAGGCAGACGGTAACAGGTGCCATGGGGGAAAGGGGTTCGGAGTGCGCAATGAGGGTGGCGAGCGTATAATCGATTTTGCTGACACTCATGACCTTGTACTTATGAATACATGGTTCATCAAATGATTGTCTCTTCTTCCTACATTTGATAGTGGGAACAGCAAATCGACTATATTCTCATAAGACGCCAACATTTTACCACTGTCACTGATTGCAAAGCCGTTCCCTATGAGACCATCGCGCCTCAACATCGGCCGTTGATTGCCGTCCTGCGAATTAAGCCACCGATAAAACAGCGTGAGGAACGCACTGGCCCGCGACGCATTAAATGGTTGCGATTTGGTTAGAAGAAAGAAGAAACGATCTCACTCATACGATTGCCGACCATTACGAATGTGGAAGAATCATGGAACCAAATGAAAGACACGATCCACAAAGCGGCCTCTGCAATCCTCGGGGTCACCAAGTCGGATAAGCGGCACATCAACCGAGATACTTGGCTTTGGAATGATGATGTTGAAATGAAGGTCCGCGAAAAGAAACGCCTCTATCATAAATTTCTCGACGACACAACGCCTGCTAATTGGCAAATTTATAAGAACGCCAACCGTGAAGCAAAGAAAGCGGTCGCTGTCACCCGAGCGAACCTTTACAAAAATCTTTACGATAAACTGGACACTCGGGATGGCGAGAGAGATCTGTATCGACTTGCTAAAAGCTGTAATGAACGCACACAGGATATCGAACACTTCTGGTGCGTTAATGACAAGAACAGTACTTTGCTTACCAACCGTCGAGCCGCAACGGATAGATGGCGAGAATACATCGAGCAGATTTCAACTGAAGAATTTGCTCATCCTCCACTTCCACAATCATTGCCGACATTTGGACCAGTTCCATCTGCCAGCGCAACGGCCCCACGTACTCGAGGAGGGCGATCAGACCCGAGTCTGCAAGGAACTCATCTGAAGTGCCTCTGCCACGAAGCCTCACCGGAGGTTATCTGGTACCATGGGAACCGGGATGGCCCTCTGAGAGCATATGCTCCAGAAGAAATCCTGGAGGATGTGCTCTCGGCCCGGTTATTTGCGGTTGGCCCCCTAGTGGGAGTTTCATGGTGGTTGTGGTTATACCTACATCGCGGGCAGAGCTCCTCGGAGCTCAAGCGTGGAGTTGCGCTGTACAACTCGGGTGCCGTACCCCTTAGTTGCGGCAGTGGTGTTAGATAGGCCTCGCATCCACTGGTATGATTGCTGAGCCTGCACTCAGTATAAACCAGGACCGCTGTGCCTGCATGGCGGGGCTCTGATTGTAGTCCCAAAATCAATCCGTGTCCGAAGAGGACCGTGGGATTAAGCCTTCACGGCAGGTACTCACGTTAAACCCCCAGGACTTTCGTGCCAGCGCAACGGCGTAGGGGAGTTCCGTCCCCACGTACTCGAGGAGGGCGATCAGATCCGAGTTTGCAAGGGACTCGTCTGAAGTGGCTCTGCCACGAAGCCTCACCGGAGGTTATCTGGTACCATGGGAACCGGGATGGCCCTCTGAGAGCATATGCTCCAGGAGAATTCCTGGAGGATGTGTTCTCGGCCCGGTTATTTGCGGTTGGCCCCCTAGTGGGAGTTTCATGGTGGTTGTGGTTATGCCTACATCGCGGGCAGAGCTACTCGGAGCTCGAGCGTGGAGTTGTGCTGTACAACTCGGGCGCCGTATTCCTTAGTTCTGTAGAGATTTAGGTAGGTCTTCCATCCACCAGTATGAATGCATAAACTGGTACCGTTGTTGCTTGTCACAGCGGGGCTCTGATTGTGGTCCCAAAATCAATCCGTGTCTTAAGAAGACCGTGGGATTAAGCCTCCACGACAGGTACCTACGTTAAAACCCCAAGGACTTAACTGTCAGCGCAACTGAAGTCGAGGTGGCAATAATGAAATCGGGGAAAGCCACAGGACCTGACGACATCGCATCTGAGCTCTGGAAAGCGAAGAGGTGGGAGTCAACACTGTGGTTCAGTGAATTTTTCAATCGGGTTATTCAGGAAGGAAGAACTGACTGACTGGCAAGAAAGTACCACTGCAGAATGTTGAAATTACCGTCCTATTCGGCTACTTTCCCATACCATGAAGATTTTTGAACAACCGTATTCCCGAAATCGTTGAAAGGTACCAAGTATCTGCACCACTTTCTCGGTTGTCGAGAATCGAGATTTGCCAGGCTTCTGTGTTATTTGTATAATGTTGCATATTCAATTTGCGGACTGATCTCATTAATTACTATGGGATTATGCTTACCCGGCAGCAACTCAGTCCCTTGGACCTTCATGTTCTCGTAGTTAACAGTAGTCAAATTTATGCCGGGGATGAAAATCCAAGTTCAATCAAAACTTATTTGTTTTCTTGACATTCGAGCAACCTTCAATAAAACAATTTATACATAAATTATGATAGTTTAGACGTTTCAAAACAAATGCCACGCATACAAATGTACACATGAACACAAATCATCGGTTCATCTGATTGTCTACACTCGAACATGATAGTACTTTCATTGCTGGTATTATTGTTATTCCGTTTAGCATTCTAAACCTAAATAGATAAGAAATAATCTTATTCAAGAAGTGATTTACTACCAGCATCGAAGAGGTTTTTTCATGAAGGAGATAATGAGATGGTTCTCCGTGCGATCAATCTACGCAAAATTTATTTTTAAACATGACCTTATAACCATCAGAAAAGCTCTTATCTCCTGCCTAATGATTAAAAGTGTATTTGCGTTATAAATACGTTTACATGCACAATATTAAGATAATTCTTAATTTATTACGTATTTACATAAAGTAATGAGAATGGAAATTTATCTGATTGGCGCCAAAACGTGCCCTGCCCCACACAAAATTTAACAGACCCAAAAATGCGTTAATAAAAAAAGTAGCTTGCAAATTGGTTTGGTTTTAGTACTTGGGCGTCAACGAAAATAAATTACAATTACAAAAGCCTGGCTAGTTATAAAATTAGATATGTACTTATAAAAGAAGGGATGCTTATTTCTACTTCGTGAAGAAAGTAATTTTCAGATAAAGATACTTAAATCAAAATGCAATATCTATCAATTAATATGTGCTGAGTGGTTAGAGCACAAGGCTGTCGTACGGAAAGTCGCGGTTCAAATCTGACTGGTGGCAGTGGAATCTGTATCGTGATTTGACGTCGGATACCAGTCGACTCAGCTTAAAATGAGTACCTGAGTTAAATCAGGGTAATAATCGCGGGCGACCGCAATGCTGAGCTTATTGCCTCCTACGGGGTACTGTAATACTGTAGTGTACCGTTACAGTCTTGAATGAAGTGCTCTAAAACACTTCAAGGCCCTGATTCAATTGGATTGTTGCGCCAACGATTATTATTTATTTTCCGAATTGTCACAATCTCAGCAGATGCCAAATTTTACCTAATACTAGCATTAAGTGCCAAGCAAGGTGGTAGTGGCCGGTGGTAGGTTAATGGGAGAATCCGTCGAGAACTCCCCGCAACATCGAGTACGTATGCAGAATGGTGTACTTCTGCATGGTTTGAACCAGACTGTGCGAAAGTCCCAGGACCTCAAGGGAAGCCGTGAGGGATTTAGGTACAATACCTGTAGCTGACAATATTATGGGAACTACAACCACCCGCTCGAGACGCCAAATTTCTTTGATTTTCAGAGGCGAAGGCTCATCTTCTTCTCTGCGTATTTCCGTTCAATGTTGCTATTATGGGGGATAGCAACGTCAATAATATACGCGGAGCGACCTGTCTTGTTAACTAACAGTATGCCAGGCTTGTTGTGTAGAGTGTGGCGATCAGCCAGAACTTGCCGGTCCCAATACATGCTGTAAGCAGAACTATCAAGTACTGCTTGCGGCTCATATCGGTAAACCGGACATGTTCCCGTGATCAGCACATGCTTGTATGCAAGGTTTTGATGGATAACCTTACATACAGCATTATGCCTGGTGATGTATTGCACCGGTGCCATAACAGTACAGCCAGAAATGAGATGGTCCAACGTCTCTAACACCGAACCACACATCTTGCACTGGTCATTCTCCACCCGTTCTTTCATGATGAGCTTTTTATAAGGTCGGGTGGCGACCACGCCGTCCTGAATGGCACACATGAACCCCGCAAATCGACAAATGGCTGCCAAAGACAACTCACGTTTTTACCGTGCATTGCCTTCGAATTCCATTCATCGATCCGCTCTTGGTCCGACTTCACCCCACTCAGAGGATTGAAAGACCGATCCTTCAAGTTAAGTGGAGTTAGCCCACAGTCTGCCTTACAGACAGCCACATGCAAGGGACTCGCCTGCTCTTTGCTGTAAAAATAAACGCGCAGCGAGTCGACTTGGCGATGATGTTGTGCCGCCACGTCAACCATGCCCCTACCTCCGATGTCACGAGGCACGTTCATCCGCTCCACGGCAGACTTTGGATGATGCATTCGGAATTTGGACATAGTTGTCCGTATCCGCCGCTGGACGTTTTCCAGGTCGGTCTTCGTCCACGGCAATATTCCGAATGCATAAGCCAGTGAAGGGATAGCGAATACATTCAACGCGCTTATTTTATTCTTCCCCGAGAGATGCGATTTCAGCACCAGCTTTACACGTCGCAGGAATTCGGACAGCAGAGCATCCTTCAGATCACCAATTCGAGCATGGGTTCCTTGCAGAATTCCTAGGTACTTGTAGAAGTCTGTCTCGGTTATAGCTTCAATGTGGAGGTCACCAATGCTATGTATGAGGCTCGTGATGACCTTTATGTATGGCTTGGATTCGACACTTGTCTAATCCAAACTCCATCCGAAAATCATGGCTGAACATGTCTATTATTCGCAACAGACTTCTAAGATGGTTGTCAGTCCCAGCATACAGCTGGATGTCATCTAAGTAGATCAAGTGTGTCAGTTCGCGCTTAGCACGTAGGCCATATTTTATTGCAAAACCATGCCCTCCAGCATCATTCAGTAGCCATGAAAGGAGGTTCAGTACCCTACAAAACCAAAGGGTACTCAACGAATCCCCCTGGAAGATGCCCCTCCGTATACGGATGGGCTCTGAGGTATTAGCACCCTCAGATGTACGCACTGATAAGTTGGTATGCCATCCTTCCATGACTGTCACCAAAAACTTTATTAGTTTCGGATGAATGCGATAAGGATGTAGGATATCGATTAGCCAGGTATGCGGAACGCTATCGAAAGCCTTAGCGTAATCGATATAACAACTGAAGAGGTTTCTTTGGCCTCTAGTTGCTTGTCCTACAATTACCGAGTCGATGATGAGTTGCTCGTTGCAACCCCTCCAGTTCTTCGAGGTGTTTATGGCTCGTTGAACTTCCTCTTCGGTAACATCCGCAAAATTCATGCCAGGCGTAATGGCATGGTGGGTGCCTTCGGCGTTGATCAACTCAGCATGCTGGGCGGGTAACCCCCAAAGTCCGCCCCAATCCTCTTTCGCTTCCGTCATCGAGAACTGCATTGTCTGGACGCTCTGTTGGGATTCGTTGAGAGATCTGAAAGAGCTCCGCTGGTTCCTCGCGCATGTTGCATTCTGGACACGTCTCGACTGCATATGACAGAAAGTTTCTGTTTCAACTACGGGTGTCTCACTGGGGATGGCATAGTTCCGGTAAACCCTCTGCACTTTATTTCTTAACCGTCTGCTGGCATTACCAGTGCTGATCTGAATCAGTCTAGCAATGTCCTGCCTTAGTCAGTCCTGTCGACGTTCCAGACGAATTTTCCATGGCGGATCACTCAAACCAATAACACAAAAGGGAATCTTCTGACCGTGCAATATGATAGCCGCAACTGCACCACAATACACAAGTGATTGTAGTTGCAGCAGCGACATATCGGCACACAGCCGAGATGCAATCTCATCATTGATTTGAGATAGAATTCCCGGAGTTGCTGGAGATGCATAGAACCTGGGAATACCTGGTCTATGCAAAGGATCCATATCCGAGAACTCTATACACGCTCTTCGGAATTCGTCCCGAACCTCAGCGGAAACCTCAGCTGGACGGAGCAGAAGAGTGTTGTCGATGCCGCCGCCTCTGCCCCCATCGACTCTCGGTCACCCGTTTCCCCGATGACCCCAAGCCGAACACGCTCCCTGATGGTGGCCGGGATTGTGTCGCTGCGGGTAATAAAGTGGTACTGGTCTGCGACTCGTTGCATAGTCACGTGCGAGAATTGCAACAAAGGACGGTAAAGTGTTGTACCCGCCCCCTCCGTTATTTCGTAGTAGCAGCGGATGGTGAAGAGGTTCATTTCTTCAGTCCATTTCATCCGCTGCCTACGCGAACCTGCTGAAGTGGTCACCACAGATTGTGGCGAAACAGCTGCAGCTGGCGGAGCCGTGCTCCTGATCGTCGTGGCGCCTAGACGTCGAACCGCCCCACGACTAGCGGTTTCGACGCCGTGCTGTCCATTACGGGAGCCCGACCCAGTCACCAAGTCAGACGCCGGTTATAGATGGATTTGCATTTTATACCTAACTGCCAGGTGTTGGGAAAGCTTTCTCAGTGAGTAATCTGCAAGACTGCAAAGTTACTGCACGTTCCTCACCTACCCCCTGAGACGCTGCGGTGGCGTACAACCATTCAAACTGGAGTTATCCATCCCTCCTCCTTTCAGAACCGGGCTAGGGACCGGCTTCGGCGGAGTTCATTATTAAAGAGGCAAATAAGTTTATATTTAATATTTCAAAAATTATCTTGAAACTTTGTTGCACTGACTGAATTTATCAAGCAATAAGAGGCATTGAAACTACAAAGTTTGGTGCGAGTTAGGCCAGTAGCTATTCTATTTTAAAACATTTTTAAGGTTTTGTGTAAACAACGGTTTACTGTTTGTTTGTCTGTCCGTCACACGCATTTTTCTCGGAAACGGTTATAGCGATTGACACCAAATTTGATAAAAAGGTGAGAACTGTGAACGCTCACGCATATAGTGAGTTACATCCTTTTACGTTGAATTTAAGGGGGGGGGGTCCCCATACATTAAAAAGGGGGGGGGGGAATGTAAATTTTTTTTTCATCAAATATTGTCATGTTGGGTATCAAATAAAGGTCTCGATTAGTACTTTTCGAAGCCAGTCTTGATTTTGACATTTGTCGGAAAGGTGGGGAGTGAGGGGGGTTGAAGGTGGTCATTTTTTTAACGGACCCATTCTCAGAAACTACCAAACCGAAAAATCTGAAAAAAGTGAAGAGGCTGCCACTGTATAGTGCCTAGGCTCCGAAATACCCTGTTTAAATAAAGTTAATAATAGTACATTACCATAATTTTTAGTAATTGACAGGAAAACCCCCTTAAGTTCATCCTAGAATCACGAAATTTTAATCTCACCAAAATTGGCGAAAATCACACTATTATTAAGAAAGTTATAATAGGTCAAAGTTGTCGATTTTGTGAAAATTCAAAACTTTGAATGTCAATATCATTTGAAAGTAGATATTTTCATATAATATATGCATGTAGTACGTGCTGCATACTAATGGGACAAATGCACACTCAAACCTCTTTAGAAAAGAAATACACAAAACCTTTCGTACTTGAAGCTTCTAGCTTTCGGTTTCCCGACTTGTTTTTCATATAGAGGTGAAAATCGTCAAAAGAGTTTTGGATAAACTTTGAGCAGCATTTCCTTTTAGTTGTCTCAACAAAATGGAGATATATACTAGTTTTGGATTTCATTATTCATATATGAACATAACCGCTCACAGTCCCTAATTGTATGCTTCTCGATAATCTAAGTAACTATGTGTATTCACAGGTCCCGGTGCATATCCTTACTTTGAATGTTCCTGGGAATATCTTATGAATCTTAACACTTTATTTTGATAAGTTTGAACAACTTTTAAGTAAGTTTGTTTGACACAGACCCTGGCTCTAGCCTTTCAGAAAACTGATCAGGAAAATCTTCTAACACTGTGGCGGAGCGAGCAACTTATGCATCGGATGCACGCAAATGCGACTCACGGTGGCAATTTTTGACAGCGAAAATTGTTTTTCAGCGTCATGACAGACAAAATAATTTAAGCCGAGATGACAAATTGGGATGCGCACAAATATATGGACTATTCCCCATTTTGAAACTTAAATATTTATATGTGCATGCGTATTCCGTTAGTGTGAGTCAATTGCTCAACCATCTTTGCTTCAGACACAGATATCTGTTTGCCTGTTGTTGGATACAGACTGTCTGATGTCCGATGCTGGCTCAGACACTTATCCAATGTCTGATGCTTGCTCAGACATCTGTCTAATACAGAAGCGGACATTTGGCTGACACAGACATTTGTCTGTCTGATATCACTGACATTTCCCTGACATAACCACAGAAGAAGAAGAATGTTTTTGCTTTGCAATTCTTCAGTCTTGAAAATGTTTTTCGAGTTTATACGAACATATTTTTTGTCTATACCTGCGACGCGTTTTAATTCTCTTATTGGATATCAAGCTCAACTCCACGATGCTGATATTCACAATCCAAGTGAATGCTAATATTTCAGTACAAAAAATGTATTCGCACTCGGAAATATAATATTTATCCAACAGAATTCATATTCACCCTCGTAAATACGAATACGTTTGTATTCACTTTCGGACGTGAGAATACAGCCATATTCGTATTCACTTTTTCGAATACGAATATCTTCGTGTCCGTATTCATAGAAAGTCGTACGAATTTATTCGTATTTACGAATATATGCTCAACACTGACTTCGCAACGTGTCGCTGACGAGATTTGTAGAAAAAGAAACGCTTCGACAGAAATGATGATCTGCAGTTTGAAGGATGAGTTTAAGAAGAATAATTTAATATCATCTTAAAGCTTAACAGAAAAAATTGGAGCAGAATTCGAAGCTAGAACTATATCTTATTGGCAACTTGGAGCGGATAAAGAATCATTGGACCCGATATTTTGAGGGTCTATTCAATGACACAACCCAGTCGTCGCACAAGGAAGGAGTAGAGATCATGCGATGCAGGCACCTGTCCCCAATATCTACACTCGAAGTCAAGGATGCTTAAAAACGCTAAGAAACAACAAGCGCCAGGTGTAGCAAGAAATGTAGAGGTGGCAATCAAGAGTTCATAAACACTGTTTGATCTGATGAAAATATGCCGGGTGATCAGATTAACACTAAAGTGGCATTTGCTCTATTTATAAACAATCGGGAAACCGGAAGCTGGACGCTTCAGGTAAGAAAGGTTTTCTGTATTTCTTAGTATGTAGCACGTAATATATGCATATATTATGTGAGAATATCCATTTTCGGATGATATTGACATTCATAGTCTTGAATTTGCGAAGAAGCGACAACTTTGACATATTATATTTTTGTTAGTAATAGTACGATTTCCATCAAACATGGTGAGATCATGCTTTATATTATACCCTATATTGTTGTGTGGTGCTAGCATGGACTTAAGGGGGGTTTTGCGGCCAATTACTAACAAGTCGGGAAACCGGAAGCTTGACGCTTCAGGTATAAAAGGTTTTGTGTTTCCCTATGTGAGGAGCATAGCGTAGTTCTCCATTGGCTTATAACATTGACCCGAGATATTGAAATCGTTCAGTTCTGGGCAGGTTACTGCCATTGCCAGAACTGAGCGATTTAAGTATCTCGAAGGGCAGGTTACTGCCATTGCTAGAACTCAGCGATTTAAATATCTCGAGTCAACGCTATCAGCCAATGGAGAACTGCGTAATGAAATTGTTTCACTCATTAATGCAACCTGGATGAAGTGGCATTCCCCAACTGGTGTTCTTTGTGATCGACTTATCAGCGCACGTCCCAAATTTAAAATTTACTGCAATGTCGTCCGTCTGTCACTCTCTATAGTTCTGAGTGTTGGCCGACTATAAAAGACAATGAACGGCGTCTTCCGGTAATGGGGACGAAGATGTTGCATTGCACTGGTGGCGTGACACGTTTCGATTACGTCTGAAATGAGAATATCCGCGATCGATATGGGTTTGCATCGATCGTGGAAAAACTGCAAAAGAGGCGTTTTCGAATTCAACAACCAGTATTGATCAGAACATCGAAAGCAATGGTACGCAACCAAAAAGCCGGCCAAAACAATGGTGGCTTGATACGCTGGATGGGGATTTAAAGGTCTCGCGATTACATCCTGGTGAGGCATGTCATAAAACAAAATGATGAAACCGATCATCACGAGCCGACCCCGCTTGTGAACTGAAGGCTGAAGAAAAAGAAAAAGATGTGAGGAGCGACGAGTGCACGACAGCTCCGTGTAATATAGCTAAAAATTCCATTGCCCTCTATTTTCTAGAAAGCGATTTAAATAAATCATTTGATGGAAAGCCCTGTGTTGATAATGGTCAACCTCATACGCTTCACGCTCTCAGTTTAATATTATTAGCGAATGAAAACAATTTAACCTACATCAAATATAAACAAGTCGGAATACCGGAAGCTCGCGCTTCGGGTATAAAGGTTTTGTGTTCATCTTATGTGAGAAACTTCAACGCACATTTTTCTGTCCGTATATAGCTACAAGGCCAACATAATCCTTCATATTTTTCCAAACTACGAGACATACGTACATATTACAGCCATAGATATCACGCTCACCCTAAACAAACAAACTGCTTATTACCGTGCACATATATATGCACGTATATAAATTGATCGTACCCATATTTCCGATTTACTTCTTATATCTATTTGAATTAGGCACTACCCGCAAAGTTCATTAGCACGCATATATTATATACCTACATACACACATGTCTGGCTGACAAAAAACTATAAAACTAAAACAAAATAATTCTCTGGGACCCAATTCATAAGAACTCATTTCGTTGTGGTATTGTCGAATTGATATGTGATGATGCCGTCATGCAGGTTGTAGAATGCACGAAATTCACAAAAAATTGTAAAGTTTCACCCCCTATAACTTTGTTAATAATGGTTGGATTTTCTTCAAACTTGACCAAACTGTGCACTATGTACTTCATTACACGCATGCCTACTTCTGGGATGAACATAAGGGGGGTGCCGGGTAAATTTCTAAAATGTGGAAATATACTATTATTAACTTTATTTGTGCAGATATCGGAACCGGATATATTTTGAGGCCTAGATTCCGTAGAGATGCACCACTGTGATTTTTTTCCGATTTTTCGGTTGGATAGGTTCTGAGAACGAGACCTGTTACACTTTTTGTGGGTCATATTTTGAACCCTCACTCCCCTATGTTTCATCTAATATCAAATATTGAACCAGATTCGAAAAGTACTAATTGAGACCTTTCATTTGATATCCTACATGGCTACATTCTGTGAAAAAAAAATTCGCACCCTCCATTCACATGTATGGGGAGCCCCCCCTTAAACTTAACACAAGATGGCGCCACTTACTGCATGTAAAGGGAACACCAGATTACATACTCTCACCAATTTTCGTGACAATCGGTCTAGCCGTTTCCGAATAAATCGGCTGTGACAGAATGACAGACAGACAGACAGACAGACAGACAGACAGACAGACAGACAGACAGACGGACAGACGGACAGACAGACATCGTCTCGATTCTAATAAGGTTTTGTTTCACACAAAACCTTAAAAAGGGCTAGGGAGAATTAGATTCTTCTTGGATGGAATTTTAATATTTCACTGGAATTTCAATTATTCTCGTTAATTATGACGTCAGCATCTTATTTGTATGGCTTAGAATGCTGTTGCCCACTAATAGTTGGATTTCCTCTATGTCGGTGCAAAATTTAGTACACTTAGGATGAACTTAAGGGGAGTTTTTTAGTCTATTTCTAAAAGTTGATAATATACTATTAGTAAATTTTTTGAGCAGATACCGGAATGGGACATCTCTCGAAGATTAGATTTCACATAAGTGTTTTACACAAAACCTTAAAAAGGGCTGCAGATAAATAGATTCTTCATAAATGTGACTTTAATATTCCACGCGAATGTCAATTATTCCGGGTAATTATGACGTCAGCATCTGATTTGCATGGCTTTGGAAGCAGTAAACTCGTGCGAAATTGCTAAGCTTGAACTGCTATAACTTTGGCGTTAATCGTCTGATTTCCATGAAATTTAGCACATATATACGAAATATTGTCCCCTATGCTGGTACAAAATTCGGAAGACCTAGGATGAATTTAAGGGGGGTTTTTCAGTAAATTTCTAAAAAGTAGTAATATACTATTAGCAAGTTTATTTGAGCAGATATCGGAATGGGACATATTTTGAGGCCTAGATTCCATCCAGGCGCCCCACCCTGATTTTTTTCGGATTTTTAGGTTGGGTAGTTTCCGAAAATGAGTCCTGTCTCACTTCAAGTGCGTACATTTTGACTCCTTACTCACGCACTTTGCAATTTATGCCAAAACTAATGTCAGTTCCGGAAAGTACGAATCAAGACCTTTCATTTGATACCCTACACAACTATATCTGGTGAAAAAAATTTTTGAATCCCTCCTTTGCATGTATGGCGAGCCCCCTTTTAAACTCCACCTAAATTTATGCCACTCACTGTATGCGTGGGATTTTATAGTTCCCATCTGTCCACCAAATTTCGTTCGGATCGGTTTAGCCGTTTTGGAGAAAAATGCGTGTGACAGACAGACAGACAGACATTGAATCGATTTTAATAAGGTTTTGTTTTACACAAAACCTTAAAAATGATAGTAATATACTATTATTAACTTTATTTGCACAGATATCAGTATGGAAAGTATTTCGGAGCCCAGACACCACATAATGGCAGCCTCGTGATTTTTTCAGATTTCTGGGAACGGCCTCCTTAAAGGAATGATCACTTTCAACCCGCCACATTCCCCACCTTTCCAACAAATGTCAAAACTAAGACTGGCTTCGAAAAGTACTAACCGATACCTTTCATTTGATATCCCACATGACTATATTTGATGAAAAAAAAAAAAATTACGCCCCCCCCCCCCTGCATGTATGGGGACCCCCCTTTAAATTCAACGTAAAAGGATGTAACTCACTGTATGCGTGAGCGTTCATAGTTTCCACCTTTCTACCAAATTTGGTGCCAATTGTTATAACCGTCTCCGAGAAAAATGCGTGTGACGGACAGACAGACAGACTGTGGGCAAAATGCTAGAGCGAGTAATCTATAATAGATTATTCCCAGTTGTTGAGAGCCAGGGAGGTCTCTCAGATCGGCGGTATGGGTTCCGTAAAGCCAAATCAACCATTGATGCCCTCAAAATGGTTACTGGCTTGGCCGAAGATGCAATCTACGGAAAGGGCAGTACTAGCAAATATTGCATAGTGGTGACCCTGGATGTGAGAAATGCATTCAATTCGACTAATTGAAACTTAATACGGGAGTCTCTGGTGAAGATTGGTATTCCCGCTTATCTTGCAGCTATTGTCCACAGCTATTTTCAAGAACGGAGGCTTCGGTATGACACCGATGACGGACCCCAGGAGTACGTTGTCTCCGCGGGTGTCCCACAGGGCTCCGTACTGGACCCACGGTCGTGGAACATCATGTACAACGATGTTCCTTGCGGAGGAAGCCACGGTGATGGGCTACGCCGATGATATAGCGCTGGTTGTTGTCGCAAAGCATCTCGAAGATGCTGGTTATACTCATGCGAAGCGATCAGTGCTGTTAAGGGTTGGCTAGAGAGTTCTGGTCTGACACTTGCGGAGGAAAAAACG
The DNA here is from genome assembly GCF_905115235.1 of Hermetia illucens. Taxonomy (NCBI): domain Eukaryota; kingdom Metazoa; phylum Arthropoda; class Insecta; order Diptera; family Stratiomyidae; genus Hermetia; species Hermetia illucens. The sequence continues at coordinate 72,925,000 of NC_051852.1, forward strand.
GAAGCGGTCCTCATCTCCAAGCGCCGTAGAAGAAATTTTGCCCGTATTCAAATTGGGAATCATATCATCACTTCTAAGCCTGCGATCAAATACTTGGGAGTGATGATAGATGGGAAGCTTAGCTATAAACCACATGTGCAGTATGTCTATGACAAAGCATCCACTGCGAGTGTGGCCCTGGCAAGAATGATGCCGAACGTGGGAGGGCCACGGCATGCTTCCAGGTTGCTTATAGCTATAGTAGTGGGTTCGATCCTGCTCTATGCAGCTCCAGTTTGGGGAAAGGCATTGCAGGTTACATTTAACGCTAACAAACTGAGTTCAGTCTACAGAAGAACAGCCCTAAGGGTGTGCTCGGCATTTAGGACTGTCTCAGATGATGCAGCATTCGTCGTTTCTGGAATGATGCCCATTGACATCTTGGCATTGGATGACGAATATATATAATGCGAAGTCTATCTCTCTTTTATCGCAGATGAAGAACGCCGAAAGGGAGAGATCTCTAAATAGATGGCAAGAGCGTTGGGAGCGCTCGGGAAAGGATCGGTGGACACACAGGCTCATCCCTGCGATCAAGGAGTGGTTGGAGAGACGGCACGGTGAGATTAATTATAATCTTACTCAGTTTCTCACGGCGCATAGAGGATATTGCCAGTACCTGTTCATGTTTAAACTAGATACCTCACCCGATTGTCCAAACTGCGATGGAGTCCCAGTGGACCCAGAGTATGTATTCTTCCACTATTCAAGGTTTATGGAGGAAAGGAAGAACCTAGAGGAGACTCTAGGAGAGGTGCTCGTACCAGAGAATCTGGTGCGAAGAATGCTAACATGTCAGGAAGACTGGGAAGCGATCAACTCCATGGTCGTATCTATCCAGAGCAAACTGTGAAAGGCAGAGGGGACCAGAAAAGCGCGGTTACATACGCCGCGTAGAGACAAAAGGGGACCAAGCTAAAATGAGCTAACTCCGCCCCGTGATGTAATACCGTACGGTGGTTTCACGGGGTTTGGGGGGAGTCGGGGGAGGTTTTAGTGGGTGAGAATCCCACACGCTGGCGTGTCCAGGCCAGTGTCTTTTGAAGATTTCCATCTCCTTAAAGGAAAAGACAGATAGACGGACAGACAGACAGACAGTAAACCGATTTTAATAAGGTTTTATGTTTACATAAAACCTTGAAAAGATTATAAATTCAGCAGCGAAAACCACAGGGGGATATCGTCATTGTATAGATATTGCAAATTGCTGTCAAAAATAATCGAAAGTACCAGGGAGGATTTCAACGTTTAAACTCAACGGTTGGTCAGATCTTTTCAGTGAAACTCACAAACGGCGGCAACGAAATAGATAGAATCAAGAGGCAGATCGTGCTTGCCAAAAAAAAATTTTACCTCCTATTACCAATTCTAAAAAATGTCAAGTTGAAAACCGGAAGCTCGGCCATTGGGGTACGAAAGGTTTTGTGTATTTCTTCTCTTAAAATATTTGAGTACAGAACTGTTCCATTTACATGTAGCTTGTTATGCATATGCAGTTAGCATGTCAGACTATGCATTTTAATGTGATATTGACATTCATTGTTTTGGGTTCCAGTGAATTGACAGTAATAGTGCGATTTTTACGTAACTTGCAGCGTGATGTGTTGTAATATAGCCTATATTTGAATTTAACGGGGGTTTCCACTAAATTTCCCAAAAATATGGCAATATATTATGCTTCATTTGAGCAGATTTAGGTATGGACGGTGACCATTAGACACAATACAGAGATAGATCCGTGATTTTTTTTTTAAATTTTTCGGTTGGGAACTTTCTGAGAATAGATCCATGAAAGAAATTATCACTTCCGACCCCCCGCAGTCTCCCCTTTCACAGCGAATGTCAAAATCAATGCCGACTTCAAAAATAGCAATCTAGACCTTCCGTTTGTTACCTCATATGACTACATATGCATGAGAATCCCTCAAAATCGGTACAATCGGTACAGCCGTTTCTAAGACAAGTTCGTGTGACAGACAGACAGACCTGATCTTAATAAGGTTCAACACAGAAGTAGCCTTTCCCCACGATTCAGAAGATTATAACTTCACCTTGGCCTTGATTATTTATAGGAACCTGATTAGGTCTTTTTCTGGCAATGCTTTCAATATTTCCACTGTATCGAATTTACATTTAGCAAATGAGGCACACTGTTTCTATTGAAGGAGGAACCCGCCCGAAGTGACGGGGGCTTCCGAAAAGCCGCTAGGTAGGAGCTGTACACGAGATGCCAGCAACAGGGTGATAATCCCGTAAAAGGCCACTGGAGCCATACATGGATCTCGTATACTGAGAGGTGGGTTGAACGGAAGCACGGAGAATTGAATTACCACCTAACACAGTTCCTTACGGGACACGGTGCATACCCGAAGTACTTGCATCGCTTTGGATTGGATGAGTCCCCAGACTGTCCCTAATGCGTCGCTATACCAGAAGACCCGGAGCATGCTATGTTCAATTGTTCAGATTCGTGAATAAAAGATTGAGGTTAAACGACGACCTCAACGCAGTTATCGGACACCATAATTTCTTGGAGGAGATGCTGTGATTGGAAGTAAATTGGAATGCGATAAACGCAACAGGAACTGCGATACAGGAAGAGCTGCAGGAACTGGATCGAGCTCGGAAAGCGGATATCAAACGAAAGGGCTCAATTGGTACTTTTCAAAACTATTTGATATCGGGTGAAACTTAGGGGAGTGAGGGCTCAAAATATGACCCCCAAAAAGCGTAGCAGTTCTCGTTCTCAGAACCTATCCTACTGAAACATCTGAAAAAAATCACAGTGATGTATCTAAACGAAATCTAGACCTCAAAATACATCCCGTTGCGATATCCGCATAAATAAAGTTAATAATAGTAAATTAGCATATTTTAGAAATTTAACCGGAACCCCACGTAAGTTCACGGTAGAACTACAAATTTGGCACTTTCATAAGGGATAACATAAGGTTTAACTGTGGGAAGTTTGAAGGAAATCTATTATTAAGACGGTTGTAATGTGTGGTTGGTTGGTTGGTTGTAATGTGAATATTGTGCATTCTAAGACGTGTATGACGTCATCATAGCATATCAATTCGTCAATACCAAAACAAAGTGAGGTCGCAGGGAAACATTTCCTTTTAGTTTTTTTAATCATTTATATATCAATATCGATTACACCAGACATACATATGTATGTATTTATATGTATATGAACCTTTGGGAATAGTGCCTAATTCAGATAGATATATTTGTACATTGATTAAACGGAATTCAATATACTCATATATATACTTTTATGCACGAAGTAAATCGGAAATAGGTATACGATCAATTTATATTCAGCAATATGCAATGTTTGTTTGTTTAGCGTGAGTATAATATCTACGTATTTCTTAAAGTTAAAAAAAATATGAAGGAATATTTTGGGTTTTTAGTCGTATACGAATGCAAAAATTTGCGTAGAAAGTTTCTCACTTAAGATGAACAAAAAACTTTTATACCCGACGCACCAGCTTCCGGTATTCCGACTTGTTTAACGCTGTGATAGTTCGTTTCATCTTTACCTCTACGGAAACCCTGAAACACGTTCCCTAAGAATTTTTAAGCATTAAAACCATCTGTCGCCAAATTACGACTGAGATTTCCCCACCCGGCAGTTATCTTAGCATATTTGAGTTTCGCTTTCATTGAGAGTAGAACCTGTGGTCAACCCCAGCACTTTGGATGGCTTCACTGAGAAACTGGCTGTTCCTCAGTAGCCTGCATCATTATCAATCCATTATATTAACAAGTCCTTTAGCTTTACCCTTTTCAACTGTCTCATTATATTAGAGATATCGGTTAATTTTAGGACTTCATTATTTTCATGTGAGCGTTGTCGGTGATATGATTGATTGCTTGCTCTTTGATGGCCTTACAAACCAGCTGTACTTTCAGGTCCCTATGAATGAAATAGGGAGCGTCTACTATGCTTCTAAGCACTCTATTTTGAAACTTTTTTATGGTTTGATTCTTTAGCACAGTTCCAGAGCTGGATGCGGTACCTGCCCGTGGCACGTCTTGTTCGTTTATGTTGACTTTAGAATGTTTTCAGGAAATTGACTAAGAAACCCCCTTAAGTTTATCCCAGAGTTATTCTATTTGGTAGTAATATAGCATGAAATATGATATCCCCAAGTTTGATCAGAATTGTACTATTACTGAGATAGATAGACTGATAAAGATACAGTATCTCAAAGTTTTTAAGAATTAAATACTTTATCTTTTTATGAATATTAAATTATATTTACCACTTAATTATACATTTCATGAAATTAAATTAATATTAATTGCCGCAATAGCTAATCTCGAAGACAGAAGACTCTCTATTCTTTTCTTTTACGTCGAAATAAATTTCGAATGCCGTGAATCCTGCCGCGCCACATCACTCTGCCCCCAGATGAAACCGAGGGGATTCAGCAACTGAATCCGGAACTGTGTTCCCCATCAGTTCTTGAAGCGAATGCGCCGTTGCTTTGGGAAGCACAGTTCCAGATGTCCGGGATCACAGCGGACGCGATCCGCTTCAATCACGCGGTGGTCGGCCTAGACGAGGAGTCCATCGTGCTGGTGTCCGACGTAGTGAAATCGGCTTCGTACTCCCTGCCGAAGATGGAATTGATCAGGCGCCTGTCAGTAAGTAAGTCGGCAAAACTGGATCACTTTTTTTTTTTTTTTTGAGGAGGTGGAAATCTTCAAAAGATTCTGGCCTGGGCACGCCAGAGTGTGGGATTTTTACCCACTAAAACCACCCCCGACTCCCCCCCTACCCTGTGGGACCACCTTTAGGTATTACATCACAGGGCGGAGTTAGCTTACTTTAGCTAGGTCTCCTTCCGTCTACCCGCGGGGTTCGTAACCGCGTCTTCCTCACTTCTTCTGTTTTTCGCAGTTTTTCCTGGATTACAGCGATCATGGAATTGATCGCATCCCAGTCTTCCTGACAGGCTACCATTCTTCGGACAAAATTTTCCGGTGATAGCACTTCACCTAGAGTTTCCTCCAGGTTCCTCCTTTCTTCCACGAACCTAGGACACTGGAAGAAAACATGCCCCGGGTCCTCTGGGACCCCGCAGTTTAGACAATTAGGCGAGGTGTCCAATTTAAACCTGTACAGGTATTGACGGTATCCTCCATGGCCGGTGAGAAACTGGGTGAGATTATAATTGATCTCCCCATGCTTTCTCTCCAGCCACTCCCCGATGGAAGGGATCAACCTGTAAGTCCAACGACCCTTTTCTGACTGGTCCCATCGCTGTTGCCACCTGCTTATGGATCTCTCCCTTTCGGCTTTTTTCACCTGAGATAAGGGAGAGATGGACCTGGTGTTATAAATGTTCATCATTTCGGTTGCCAGGATGTCAATCGGCATCATTCCCGAGATGACGAACGCTGCATCGTCTGAGACGGTCCTGAAGGCAGAACACACTCTTAGGGATGCTCTTCTGTAGACCGCACTCAGTTTATGTGTATTGCCTAAAACCTGCAGTGCTTTTCCCCAAACTGGGACTGCATGATAGAGCTCACCACCCTGGCTATGAGCAGCCTGCAAGTATGCCGCGGGCCTCCTACGTTCGGCATCATCCTTGCCAGAGAAATACTCGTGGTGGATGCTCGTTTACAAGTATGCTCTATGTGCTGCTTAAAATTAAGTCCTCCGTCTATCATCACCCTCAAGTATTTGATGGCCGGCTTGTGATGATACGATTCCCGATTCTAATGCAGGCGTAATTTCTTTTGCGGCGCTTAGTGATGAGGACCGCTTCCGTCTTTTCCTCCGCGAGTGCCAGTCCAAAAACTGGATCACTTGTTGGCAGGCCTAACGTTGGGAGATCTAAACTGAATGGAGAGCGCCGGTGGCGTCATCTGCCCGCTCGTAACATTCGAAATAAATAAAATTTCGAATGCCGCGAATCCTGCCGTGCCACAAGTTGCCTTTTCCATGTAAACTTAGTTATATATTTTATTTAAATACCCGATGTTACACTAAAGTCAGAAGTTTGACATGCTAAATATATATATACATTACGGATTACGTACAAATGAAATAGTTCTGCACTCAAATATACTTACGTAAGAAACAAACAAAACCTTTTTACGGTTTTGTGTGAAACAAAACCTTATTAGAATCGAGTCGGTGTCTGTCTGTCCGTCTTTTTTTTTTGTTTTTTTTTTTTAAGGAGGGGGAAATCTTCAAAAGGCTCTGGCCTGGGCACGCCAGAATGTGGGATTTTTACCCACTAAAGCCACCCCCGACTCCCCCCTACCCCGTGGAACCACCTTTAGGTATTACATCACGGGGCAGAGTTAGCTTACTTTAGCTAGGTCTCCTTCCGTCTTCCCGCGGGATTCGTAACCGCGCCTTTTTCACTTCTTCTGCTTTTGGCAGTTTCTCCTGGATACTGCGATCATGGAATTGATCGCATCCCACTCTTCCTGGCAAGCTAGCATTCTCCGGACAACATTTTCCGGTGATAGCACTTCTTCCTTCTTACTTCCACGAACCTAGGACATTGGAAGAATACGTGGGCTGGGTCCTCTGGGACCCCGTCGCAGTTTGGACTATTAGGTGAGGTGTCCAATTTAAACCTGTACAGGTATTGACGGTATCATCCATGGCCAATGAGAAATTGGGTGAGATTATAATTGATCTCCCCATGCTTTCTCTCCAGCCACTCCCTGATGGAAGGGATCAACCTGTAAGTGCAACGACCCTTGTTCGGCTGGTCCTGCTGTCGCTGTTTTCATATGCTTGTGGATCTTTCTCTTTCGGCTTTTTTCACCTGAGATGAGGGAGAGATGGACCTGGTGTTATAAATGTGCATCATTTCGGTTGCCAGGATGTCAATCGGCATCATTCCCGATATGACGAACGCTGCATCCGCTGAGACGGTCCTGAAGGCAGAACACACCCTTAAGGCTGTTCATCTGTAAACCGTACTCAGTTTATATGCATTGCCTAAAACCTGCAAAGCCTTTCCCCAAACTGGGACTGCATAGAGCATGATAGAACTCACCACCCTGGCTGTGAGCAGCCTGCAAGTATGCCGCGGTCCTCCTATGTTCGGCATCATCCTTGCGAGAGCCATACTCGTGGTGGATGCTTTCTTACAAGTATAATATGTTCTCTGTGCTGCTTAAAATTGAGTTTTCCGTCTATGATCACCCCCAAGTATTTGATGGATGGCTTGAAAGTGGTGATACGATTCCCGATTCTAATGCAGGCGTAATTTCTTTTGCGATGTTTAATGATGAGGACCGCTTCCGTCTTTTCCTCCCCGAGTGCCAGTCCAGCGCTTTCCAGCCAAGCCTTAACAACACTGATTGCTTCGCTTGAGTACAACTCAGCATCCTCGAGCTGCTTTGCGACCATAACTAGTGCTATGTCACCGGCGTAACCCACCACCGTGGCTTTCTCCGGAACCGGGTCATACATGACGTTCCTCAGTAGCGGGCGCAGTAAAGAGCTCTATGGGACACCCGTGGAGACAATGTACTCCTTGGGTCCTGTCTGGCCTTCTCCGGAACCGGAAGGTTGAGTACATCATTATACATGATGTTCCACAGTAGTGGGCCCAGTACGGAGCCCTGTGGGACACCCGCGGAGACAACGTACTCCTTGGGTCCATCAGTATTATACCAGAGTGTTCGCTCATAAATAGCTATCTATAATAGCGGCGAGGTAGGTGGGAACACCAATCGTCGCCAGAGACTTTCGTACAAGGTTTCAATTGGCCGAGTTGAATGCATTCCCCACATCCAAGGTGACCACTACACAATATTTGCTGGTACAACCCCTTCCGTGAATTGCACTTTCGGCCAAGCCCGTAACCATTTGAGAGCATCAATGGTTGATCTGGCTTTACGGAACCCATACTGCCTATCTGAAAGGCCCCCTTGGCTCTCGACGACTGGGAATAGTCTATTATAAATAACCCGCTCCAACATTTGCCCCATCTGTCTGTCTATCAGTCTATCTGTCTGTCTGTCCATCACACCGGATTTATTCGGAAACGGCTAGACCGATTGCCACGAAAATTGGTGAGAATATGTAATCTGGTGTTCCCTTTACATGCAGTAAGTGGCGCCATTCTGTGTTAAGTTTAAAGGTAGCTCCCTATACATGTGAATGGAGTGTGTAAATTTTTTTTTACAAAATGTAGCCATGTGGGGTATCAAACCGAAGGGCTCAATTAGTACTTTTCGAAACTGGTTCAATATTTGATATTGGGAGAAACATAGGGGCTCAAAATATGACCATCAAAAAGTGTAACAGGTCTCGTTCTCAGAACCTATCCAACCGAAAAATCTGAAAAAAATCACAGTGGTGCATCCCTACGAAATCTAGGCCTCAAAATATATCCGGTTCCGATATATGCACAAATAAAGTTAATAATAGTATATTTGTGTATTTGTGTGCTGATATGTATTGTAATGCAGTTGGGGCTGTTAGATTGCACGGGCAGGAAGTTCGCTTTCGTGTTACTGGTTAAAGTGACCGAAAAAATCGACTATAGAAAATTCCTCTGGAAAATTGCTCTCAGTAGGGCAGGACATTAGTAGACTGACTTAAATCGGCACTGGTAAATGCCAGCAGAGGGGTGAAGAAGAGAGTGAAGCAGGTTTACAGGAACTGTACCATCCCCAGTTAGACACCAGGAATTTTCTGTCGTATGCAGTCGGTTGTGACAACGACATGTTCAGTATGCAATGGACGCGAGAAACCAATGAAGTATTATCAGATTTCTAAACGAATCCCAACCGAGCGTCCAAACAGTAAAGTTTTCGGTGACGGAAGCGAAAGAAAATTGGAGTGGATTTTCGTAGTTACTCGCCCAGCATGCTGAGTGGATCAACACTAAAGGCACTCGTCACGCCACTATGGCGGGCATGAATTTTGCAAATGTCACCGAAGAGGAAGTTTGACGAGCCATAAATAGTTTGAAGAACTGGAGGGGTGCTGGTCTGGGTCGGGTACAAAATTTCTGATACAAAAAGTCTACAAATATAAACGGCCTGTGGGGACATGACATATATTAGGTCATTAGTCGCCCTGAGGAATTTCCACCATTCCTTCCTGCGGGCTCACATCCCTTATTCCTAAACAAGACGGAAAGTCGGAAGCTGGGCGCTTCAGGTATGAAAGGTTTTGTTTGCTTCTTCTGTGAGTATATTTGAGTGTAGATTTTGATCAAACTTGGACATAATATGCTCCATATTATATTTTATACTACTACCAACCTTTATAACTGTGAGGTAAACTTAAGGGGGGTTTTACTCAATTTTCCCAAAAATATGGTAATTTACTATTATTAACTTAATTTCAATAGATATCGATATGGAGAGTATTTGGAGGCCTGGGCGCCATATAGAGGCAGCTTCATGATTTTTTTCAGATTTTTCGGTTGAGTAGTTTCTGAGAATGGGTCCTTTAAAAAATCATCACTTTCCACTCCTCCCACTCCCCGTTTTTTTAACAAATCTCAAAACCAAGACCGGCTTCGAAAAGTACTAATTGAGATCTTTCATTTGATACCCCACATGACTATATTTGCCAAAAAAATGTTACACCGTCCTTTTACATGTGCGGGGACCCCCCCTAAATCTCAACGTAGAAGGATATCAACCATTGTCTGTCTGTGATCTTCTCACCAAATTTCGTGTCAATCGGTATAGCCATTTCTGAGAAAAGTGCGTGTAACAGACAGACAGATAAACAGACATTGAACCGATTTTAATAAGGTTTTGTTTTGCAAACAAAACCTTAAAAAGACACAGTGCAGGGCGCCGTAGACACACCACCTATTACTTACTTAACAACCTTCTACATTGTCTCTGAAGACCAGAAGTGCTGCCGGGTTGGATCAAGGGATTGGAGAGCAACTCGTTTTGATAAGCTTTTGTTTTCAACATCCGATCAGTCGAACGGCAGACTACTATGGCTGGTATCAATGATTGCCTCACATTTCACATTAAGTATTGTATGTAAATTAAAACATGGTCTAGCTACGTTGTTCCATTAAAGATAGGATAGGAAATAAATAAGCTCTTCGGAGTACGGTCACAGAGAACATTTGACGAGGGTCATTTGGTGAAGATTTGTATTTTTTGAGTGCTATTTTGCTTCCCGGATAATTTGAAAGTATCTTGAAAGTTGATTAGTAACATATACCTCCACTCACTACCGTCACTAACAAACTGCACTATTTACACCCTTCACGAATGTCTCCACTCCCGTTGAGGGCAAATCGAAGATGGCAATCAATTCCTCCAGTTTAGTTTCAATCTTTCAAATTCTGCAATTATACAGAAAAACCGATACTACAACAAGTCAGAAACTGGAAGCTCAGCGCTTCACTTATGAAAGGTTTTGTTGAATTGTTTCGTAAGAATATCTGCGTACATTATGGTTCCATTTATACAGCCGCTAGTGTATATACCCGATATTGAATTCGATGTGGTACTAACATTTTATCTCGTTAGGAGTAGTAATTTGATGCAAAGGGCCAACTTTGACCTACTATATCTTTGTTAATAATAATATAATGTAATATTGTACTTTTTTTCTGACTATGCATGGGCTTATATTTGCTCATCCCTGGTGCGTGGACCAAAATGGCTATGGGAAGGATACCCAAAAAATAAAACCACCATGGAAAACGTGAGAAAGAGTAAAGTTACGGTGCAAGGGTTCGGAATTCCAGTATGCGGTTGAGACTAGACAAGTGCCTCGGTGGTGGGAAATTTGGCTACCGTGGCATCTAATGTTACAAGTGCTTTAGAGTTTGAGATGGAGGTGTTCAAGTGAAGCAAGACCTTGTCAAAAAAAACCAATAATGAAGGCGAAAAATGATGGGTTGCATGCCAAAGAAGGACGACCGCAGGAGATACTCCATGCTCTTTAATTCTCTGATCTGCACTAATGCTAAGGACGGCAAAAAGTCGGGAAAGTACATTAAAGACTAAGGATGAAGTCAGGATTCATCGAGAACAGAGCCTTGAAATGGAGAAACAACTCTTCATGCAGCTTGAAGCGAAGATAGTTGAGCTGTCCGAGTCCATCAACGACAAACCCAACGTGCACCAAACTATTAGAAACACGATGAGATCCTCTATAATAGGTCGCAGGAGGAGGAAAAAGCACACAAACAGCCCAAGTGACACCTAACCTAAGAGGAAGAAGCGCACACTAGTAGCTCCGAAGAACCGAAATAAAAGAAGGGAAAGGAGGAAGCCTTGGCCATTAGTGTGATTGACGGTGATCGAAGCAAAACCTAAGGGAACCAAAAATGAAGGAAGGTCCGATTTCGCGCAGAGACAATTGTTGTCTCCAGCAAGAGCGATCTGCCGTATGTGGAGATACTAAAAAATGTTGAATAAAGTCGAAAGGGCCCAGAAAGGCGATCTCTTATTTAATGGAAAAATTTAGCTTGGGCAAAACTGATGGATTTCGTAACTGAGTCCAAAGCTCACTTGGGAAGAACATCACGGTACAGGCCCAAAACATGAGATCTATATACCATGCCAAGATCTCGATCAAGTAGCATCTAGGGGAGAAATTTGTGCTGCTCTGAAAGAGCAATTTAAGCTGGAGGAACTGGATGAAGAATCCATTGGGAGTCTACGGAAGACGGCAACAATGCGACTACCAGTGTATGCAGTGCAGAAGCTAATACAGGAGGAAAAGTATGAATTGGATAGGTTGTCCGCCGTCTACAAGAGCAAATTTCATTAAAGGGATGCTTCAAGTGGCTTATGTTTAGACACTTCGCGAAGGCATTCACCGGCGGCATCGAAAGGTCCAATCGATGCAGAAGGTGCGAGGAGAAAGGCCATATTGCCAAAGAATGGAATAGGGACCCCAAATGCCTACTGTGCGAAGAAATGAAGGGACGGAGTAACTGGCATATGTATTGCCAAAAGTAGCAAATGCCCGTGACTGCAATGAAAAATGAAGTGCATTCACAGACCTGACTGTTGGAGCGGCAATATGGGCTTGCGGTGGGCAAGCTATAAAATGCACCGTGAGTTAGTCAACCAGTGGCTTTGTGGAGGCAAAAATAAGCGGCATGTACGTGCATAACTGCTTCGACTGTTGACAGTCAATTTAAGAACACAAAAAATCCTTTTCCTCTGATTCATTTTCTGAGCTTTTCCAATATCCAAATTATAAAATTACGTTGACCGTTTTCGGAATACTGGGAAAATGCTATATTAAAATTTGAAAATATTTTAAAGGAATTTTTGGTTTTGGGAGAAGTTAAAAGGTGATTCGGTTTTGTAAATAAAATTATGAAAATAAAAAATTAAGCTACTGTCGTGATGGGAATTAGAAAATTGGAATTAGTATACTGGAGGAACTGAGGGCTGGTAAAACGTGAAACGGGAAAACGTCACAGGACAAAGCCAACAAAATTTTGCAAATGTCGCGAAATCGTGAACTCTACAAAGTTATTAAAATCGCTTTAATGCCTGTTTTTCTGTTTGTTCGCACACCTAATTTAGAGCGGAACCTCCGGGCGAACCGATTATTATCACTATGCTGAAATCTTCATATTTACTAGCGAATATTACATTGTAAACAACTATATACAGGGTGCGGCAGCATAACTTCCTTTTTTCAAAACTCAATAAAAACTATTGTATGCATCGGAAAATATTTATTTATTTTTTATACATGTACCTAACATGTCTAAAGTTTTTATTTACATTGTTTTGAAGATCAAATCTGTTAGGTGACGTCCCCCATTCTCCATACATTTAGCATAGCAGGTGTTATGTTGGCAATTTCTTCTTGGATGTTGGTCTTCAAATCTTGTAGGGTTCTTGAACGGTTCACATAAACACGGGATTTCAAAAAACCCCATAGAAAAAAATCACAAGGGGACAGATCAGGAGAGCGTGCCGGCCATTTCAAATCGCCTCTAATTGAGATAAGGCGCTCTGGAAAGTGTTCCCTCAAAACAGCCATCGATGTTCTTGAAGTGTGTGCTGTTGCACCGTCTTGTTGGAACCAAGTGTCCCCCAAATCCAAATTTTCTAGCCGTGAGAAAAAAAATTCCGCAGTATGTTTACATACCGGTCCGAATTCACTGTCACTGTAACCTCATTTTCCTCAAAAAACCAGGGACCAATAATTCCAGCTGAGGAAATTGCACACCACACTGTGACTTTGGGTGAATGCAAAGGCTTTTGATGCAATTCTCGAAGGTTGGTGTCAATCCAGTAGCGCATGTTTTGTTTGTTAACCGACCCACACAAATGAAAATTGCCTTCATCGCTAAAAAAAGCAATAGCACCCTCGGGAACGACATCAAGAAGAAGCTCACACGCGTTCATCCGAGAATTGAAGTCACGTTCTGAAAGTTCCTGCACTATCGCCATCTTATAGGGATGAAAATGAAGATCATCACGAAGAATTCTTCTCACAGAACGATCGGATAGTCCAAGGGCAGATGCGTGTTTGCGCGCAGAACGCCGTGGCGATCGCAACATTGACGCTCTCACTGTTTCAATGTTCACAGGTGATCTAACGGGCCGAGGGACTCCAGTTCTTCCTTTTGTCGCACTTGCAGTTTGTCTGAATGTAGTGACCCATGTAACAATTGATTTGCGGTCTGGGACGGGAGCCAACGGGGCTAAATGAAAGCGATTCCGAAATGCACGCTGTGTTGCAATAACCGAACATCCGCTTGAAAAGTAAACCTCAACGGCAAAGGCACGCTCCTCACTATTCCAACGCATGATGGCGACTGAACCGTGTCGGGACAAAACTTTACAGTATCCCCTCTTGAACGAGGCCACTAGCGCTCCGCTATGGCATCAACTAACTGAGTGGCGCGCATTTTAAAAACGGAAGTTATGCTGCAGCACCCTGTATTATTCATTACAAACGCACTGTACTTACCCCCACTATACATACATATATGTTTTCGTATGAGTAAATGAACACGTGGCCCTGTGGCCGTACAAGTTACCATTTCAATAAGCGAAAGTCAGCGAATTGCAACAACACGCGCCAACAACCCCATCAATAGGTCAGCAATATTAACACGCGCTACCTGGTAAGCAGAATTCTACCGGATGCACCGGAACGTATTGCTGAAGCTGCAGTAATTGTGTGTATGGTGGGGGAGGTGTAATTTATTATTAAGTAAATCATGTGACTTAGTCGATAAGTAGATTTGATCAAATAAAGTTATAATTTTTAAACAAACCGTTAACTGGCACCCGAGCAGGGACCGCAGTCGCTGGCACTATTAAAAAGTTTCCGCGCGTTGTTATTATCCATTAACCAAGTGTGGTAATTAACGTGGCAGTGTGATAACCAATCAACTGCAAATCGCGGTAAACTCCGTATTTACGCCAAATACGAGGAATAGTGTTTTTTAGGAAAAAGAGGCCCCCGAGTAGCAGCAGCAAAAAGGAGTTTTTTAATTAACAGCCGTCCTAAACAGCGTAACAGCGGTCCAGAACCAACAAACTTCAGATCTACACCAAATAATCAACAAGAATAAAAAGATGCAGATAACAGCAACAATATTATTAATGTAAGTCAGTTTTTGTAAAATATATTGTTTGTAAATCCAGGATTTGTCTAGCAAGTTTGCACTTGCTTATTTTATATTACATATTTTTTGCTCATTGCTTAAACCCAGAGAAAACAGAAAAGATTCAGTGCATTAAGTGTAATTCTCGTGAGAAAAAGTTAAAAGTGAAGTATCCTTGGAAAAGGAATAATAACAAGTGCTTGTTTAGGATCTGCGGAATCCTAAGTCCCCATCCACTTGATGGTGGACCGGACTAAATGAGGAGCAACTTACTCCCTCGTTTTTTAGTCCATGGATCCCTAGTTTGGAGCGTAGCACCCCAAGCATTAAGAATGGAAAAAATCAAAAATTTGACTGACGGTTTCGTCCAGGGCAGAGGCAACTCATGAGACGCTACCTCATCTCTGCCCTGGGAGCAGCGTGACCGAATTTCGGTCACCTCACCTCTGCCGACCGAATTTCGGTCACGCTGCTCCCAGGGCAGAGGTGAGGTAGCGTCTGATGAGTTGCCTCTGCCCTGGACGAAACCGTCAGTCAAATTGTTGATTTTTTCCATTCTTAACAAGTGCTTGTTAATCTAACAATTTTGTCTATTATTGCCTTGAGATAAAGAATAGTGAACAGTTTATTACTACTTGAGTTGATAGTTTCATAATTATCGCAAAATAAAAACGCAACTTTGTTGGTGCATTGTGTAGCTCGTTTTATTAACGAGATAGTACCTTTATCATAACCATCGGATTTATTTTTTTAAAAGAGAATAGTAAAAAACCTGCAAACTGTTCAAAAGAACTTTTCTTGGTGACCGCCGTGAAAGAAAAATGGCGAACCGAAATATTATTCATCCACCTCGGATACAAATTGAAAATGAAAATGCCGACCAAATTGTTCCACCTAATCCGCCTCCAAATGAGGCTAATGTAACAATTAGTTACGAACAATTAACACAATTAGTGTCAAGTTTGGTACTTCAAAACCTTGAATCCGAGGGTAGAAAGATCGTTAATTCAATCATAAATCCTCCCCTGGATACCAGTAATGAGCGTGATATACCAGTGAACGCCAATGCCGACATTAACTTATCCGAAATGGATAAGATCCCTGACGTCGTAAAGAGGCTCAGCGATTTTTTTGGTAAACCTGGTGAATTTGGTTCGTGGAAAAAGAGTGTAGATCGCATTCTTAAAATTAACGAACATCTTAGGGGAACTCCAAAATATTATGGGATCCTTTCAGTGGTGCGAAATAAAAAAGTCGGAGATGCAAACATCACGTTGGAGTCATATAACACTCCTTTAAATTGGGAAAAAATAGCGAAGTGTCTGACATTATACTATGCGGACAAGAGAGATTTAGGTACACTCGAGTACCAAACGACAACTGTCGTGCAGGGAAACAGTACTATTCATGAATTTTATCAAAATGTTTATCACCACTTATCCCTTATACTGAGTAAATTATCTTGTACTGAGATGGGTCGAGAATCCCTCGATAATATGACGTGGTGCTATCGCGAAAAGGCACTCGACACTTTCGTAAGGGGATTAAATGGCGATTTGCCAAGGCTGTTGAGCATTCGTGAACCAGTCGACTTGCCCCATGCATTAAGCCTCTGCCACAAATTACAAAACGTTAACTACCGAACTAATCATGCTCATAATTCTCAAAATTATATGCGGAAGCATAATCATCAAAATTCGCCACCGGTGCCTCCAAAGAAAAATATGCATAAACCAAACCAGATTCTAAAGAAAGATTTCTACACAACTTTACTTCATAACCAGCAGTTACCTCAACCACCAAAATTTGTAGGGCAAACCCAGCATTCGACCAACTTTCAGCAACAATTACAAACACCACATTTTTACGCACAACCCCATTACGGGCAACTGCCGCCAAAACCCCGTAGGTACGAACCTATGGAGGTTGATCATTCTATAAGAAGTCGCGCCATAAATTATCAGAACAGACCAGCTGTTGGTCGCCAATTTCCAGCTAAAAGAGAATCATCTCAATTACTCGACTTCAGAAATAAACAACAAAGAAACTTCTTTACCCAAAGTCATAATATAATAGTCAGTCAGTCAGTGTCATCCCCTACAGAACAACATGAACCTGAACAAGACATCCATTTTTTAGATTAAATAGCTCTTCGCTGCCATACATTGAATACGTAGCGAAGAGCGGAGATATTTTAAAATTCCTTGTTGACACGGGGTCGAACAAAAATTACATTCAACCTCGGTTTATAAGAAACCTCATTGAAAACGATGCCCCTTTCTATGCAAATTCCGTTGGGGGAAAAATCCAAATTACCCACCACGCTTATATTGACTTGTTTGACAATAATATTGAAAAACTTAAATTCTTTATCCTCCCCACACTCAAAACGTTTACAGGAATTATCGGAAACGACTGCTTGAAATCATTAGAAGAAGTAATTCACACAGGTAAAAACTACATGACAATTAAGAATGGCATTCAAATCCCCTTAGAACAATATATTTCTGAATCAGTAAACAATATTAACCTTAGAACAGCTCATCTTAACAGAACCCAAAATATATGATTGCATGCAACTTTCGACAAATATCGAAATATTCTCGCAGAACCTGACGAGAAATTAACTTATATTATACTATGGTAGTGAAAGGAGAAATCCGTACCACGTCAAATGATCCGGTCTACTGCAAATCGTATCCGTATCCAATGTCCCTTAATAAAGAGGTTGAAAAAGAAATTTCGAAACTTCTAGCTGATGGAATTATTAGACCATCAAGATCACCATACAATCCTCCAGTATGGATCGTCCCAAAAAAACAGGACGCCTCTGGTGAAAAAAAGTTCCGCCTAGTCGTTGACTACAGGAAACTGAATTCTATTACCATACCCGACAAATATCCTATACCAGAAATCAATGAAGTTCTAGCAAATTTAGGGAAAAATCAGTTCTTTACGATTATCGACTTAAAAAGCGGTTTTCACCAAATCCCACTGAAGGAAAAAGACATCGAGAAAACCGCTTTCTCGATTAAAAACGGGAAATTTGAATTTGTACGTCTTCTATTCGGATTAAAAAATTCACCCGCTATTTCCAAAGAGCTCTGGACGATATTCTTAGAGAACACATCGGTGTACGTTGTCATATCTACATAGATGATATCATAATCTTCGGTAGAAACGAAGATGAGCATTTGAGAAACCTAGAACTAGTTTTGCAAACCCTCGAAAAGGCAAATATGAAAATTCAGCTCGACAAATGCGAATTTCTAAAAAAGGAAATTGAATTCTTATGGTTCATTGTCAGCGTTGATGGTATTAAAACTAATCCAAAAAAAAGTTGAAGCGATTGCAGCATTTCCTCCATCGAATACATTGAAAGACCTTCGTTCCTTTTTAGGCATGTCAGGATACTATCGACGAGTTATCAAAAACTATGCTAAACTCGCGAAGCCCATGAAATTCCTTGTGTAGAGACCCCCGTTAATGCATTCAGAAACCAGCTTATTCTAAAGATAGGTGATGAAAATAGCTACGAAATCAGTAACCCATTCGACAAATACACAAGACATACAATTATACAACAAAATTTTACAGAACCGGACCTGATTAGCATTTTCAAAAGATACCTTAATCCCAACACCATAAATGGACTTCTTTGAGATGAGCGGATCTTAGGACTTATACAAAAATTCTACCCAAGACACTTCAACGGTTTCAAAATTAGATCCACACACAAAATTGTAGAAGATATCCCTAATGAAATTGAGCAGGACGAAAAGATAATTAAAACACATCGTAGGGCTCATCGTAACGCGGAGGAAAACCGTCTCCAACTATTACAAAACTTCTACTTCCCTAGGATGTCAGCGAAGATTAAAAGGTTGGTCAATCAATGCACAACCTATAAAGAAAATAAATACGACCGCCACCCAAACAACCCCTGTATCAACGAAATTCCAATACCTAATTACCCAGGACACACAGTCCACATCGATATCTTTTCCACTGAAAAACATCTTGTCTTGACCGCAATAGATAAATTCACCAAATTTCTCAAAGTTCACACTTTGACAGACAGTCAAAATCAGCTCAAGTTGTTAGGCAGCCTCTTAGAGACATCCTCTTCTCTTTTTGTATCCCCGAAAATGTTGTTATCGACAATGAAGGCGCTTTGAGGTCAATTTTACTAACCTCCATGATGGAGGATGAGCTGCAAATAAAAGTTTACAAAACACCTCCATATAAAAGTCAAGTGAATGGACAAATCGAACGTCCACATTCCACCTTAACCGAAATCATGCAGTGCTTAAAAAAGGAACATCCTTCGCTGTCTTTTCAAGAACTATTGGAGAGAGCGGTACACGAATACAATCTTACAATCCACTTCACCACAGGCAGAAAGCCAGCAGAATTATTCATGGGTCGAATAGCTGGAGCTAATCCAGATCTTGAGAACATCCGCACAGAAACCATTAAGAAGCTTAAAGTAAAGCAAAAGAAAGACCTTGAGAATCACAATAAAAAACGACAACCCCTGAAAACTTATGAAGTAGGCGACGTTATTTACATAAAAATCAATAAAAGGTTAGGTTCTAAACTCACTCCTAGATATAAGCAAGAGGTCGTAAAAGAAAATAATAATACTACCGTTACTACAGAATCAGGAACAGTTATTCACAAAAGTCATATAAAAAATTAACCTATTTTCCAGAACCACGATACACATGACGTCTTGCAAGGTACAGGTACTGGACTACACGAATTTGCAAATAATTACGATAAGGGAAGGACTCGAAAAAATCTCGACTGGCAACTTTAAAATCATATATGACATTGACCTAGAACAATACCAAAACGTTACTACACACATTTTCAGATCCTTGGAAAACGACATACCAAGAAATAATTCTTTATATCCATATCCCTCCTACGAACTAAAGCAAACACAGGAACTCCTAGAAAACCTAAAACCAAAAATAGCAAAACGATCCCTCGACTTTATTGGGTCAGCATGGAAATGGATTGCTGGGAATCCTGACCATGAAGACTTTCGAACCATTAACCACAAAATGAATAGTGTATTAAAAAATAACAACAACCAAGTAGTAATAAACAAGTCCTTAACTGACAGGCTGAATAATTTGACGAAAATATCAAACAAAATTGAAAGATTTGTGCAAACCAGTGAAAACTATAAATATGAGCATATAACTAGCTAGTTTTGGTGTTGAGCGGAGGGGAGTATTAAAAAAAATAAAGCACAAAAGGATCAGTTTCAAATCGAACTTTATTGCACACAACAGAACTTAGGACATATAATTCAACTTTACAAATTAATACTTTAACGGGCAGCGTTACCGCGTCGGTGGCGAATATAGAACAACTGGGCGCGGGAAGCTACATGTACACCACATTTATGGAAACTGCAATTTCGCTGATTAAGTGATTTACCGGAAACAAATGAAAAAGATGCTGACGCAATGTCTGCACTTTGGAATGTTAATGTTGACCCTTTGTTTGGTCTAGGTATAGTTTTACATCTTGAAATATTTTCGCGTGTTTATTCGTGTTGTTGGTATATGTAACTTCCCTCTCCTCTAGATTAGAATTCTCCTGAATTCGTTGACCTATTTTAATATTATAATTTTTTTCTGTCTTTATGTATACAATTATTCCAAAGGTCAAAAGTACGATAAATATGATGAAGATCGTGTTCAATCCATATGACACTGTTTTGTGGAATTCTAATTCTTTAATTTTTTCAATATTATTAAAATTATCTAATATTATTTCATCAAAAGTGATTTTGTTTGAAAAATTATAAGAATTTTCGTTTACAGGATAATAGAAACGTTGTTGGAATTTCTGTTTTCTATTTGAAAATTGATGATCTAGAATTTTAATTGAACAATTATTGAAATGGATGAGATCATTTTCTCTCAATGTTAGTTTTCGATTGTCACAGGTCTGATTAATAAGTATATCATTTGCATTTTTTATTACAATTGTTTCTTCATCGATCTGGATAATTTCAGTGAGTTCATTGGTTGTTAATTTACAATCTTGTTTGTAAATACAATGTTTACTCAGACTCAATTCGTTTAAGAATTTTGATTTTTCATATTTGTATATTTGTTCATTGTATTTAAATATGATTTCTTTGGGTGAGTCTATTTCTTTCTTGAATTTATTTGACAAAGGTAAAATTATTCTCAAATCAACTGTAATATATTCTGTAGGTACTTTAATAACAAAAATCAGTAAATTCTTTTCGAATTGTATAATTCCCAATTTTAAATTTTCGATTTTGGTTAAATCTACTTTGTAGGTTTGTATTTCTTCATCAGTTAGGATGTTAGGGTGCATAATACCATATTTTGCGGAGGCGATGTTATCTAGTATATGATCTATTTTGTTTTTTTTTTGCGAATTTTGAAAAACTGATCATAATATAAACTATTACTTGCAACATTTTTATTTTATTTCTCCCAAAAATATTTTTCTGTCTTTTTCAACAATCTTCTTAAGTTGTTTGAAAGTTTCATTAAAATGATTATTTATAGTTATCTGTTGATTTAGACTTGAAATTACATTGTGGTTATTAGTGTCAATTGTCTTCAAATGGTTTTCTAAGTCCTGTCTGTCTTGGTCGTCCATCGTACCAAAAAGCCATTTTTGTGTACTACCTACTAAGTTTATTAAACCTCTCCTTTTCCGTTTTTCATTAGGGATCATAGTTTTGACTTTATTATTTAGATGAGATAACTCGTTTTGAAGAAAGTTCCTATGCTCTTCATCTAAATGAGCTATATTTTTCGAAAAGTTGTTAATCAAATCTAGAATTTCTTGAGTATTTATAATATGAGCTATTAAGCTGGTTTTGCTAACAATATCAGCCTGATTTAATTTAATATCGGCGAACCCTGACTGTTCCGTTATCGGGTAAATGTCAGGCTGTCCTTTAACTGAAGTTGTTGCCAGTAGGAATGTTAACAAAATCATGATCATCTGTAGATTTAAAAAAAATATTTTTTTTTTTGTAAGATATACATTTATATTAAATTGGGTTGATTGGAAACGCGGATATATTATTAGAATATTAATTTGCCCTGGACTACTTCTAATATTATTCTTTGACGGAGATAAGGCATTTGGCCTTGTGTAAATGTTGGTTGGCAATTTCGTGAAACATTTTCTGTAAAAATGCAACTAAATACTCCACAATCGCTTCCATTTTCTTGGAGTGGGGCATTTGAGATGTTTTCTTTAATGAATACCGAAGTATCGAATAGTACTTGTCGTTTGTCAAGCGACTCTTCCCTCAAGTATTCCTCTAGTTTGTATAAAATATTAGGATTTTCCTTTCTTATTGGATCATAATATTGAATTTTATTATTTCTAAAATCAATAACTGCTATACACCAGTGGACTTCATTCACATGAACTGGGATCATTATAAGATCGTAGGAAAAAATATCTATTTTTCTGGTCCATCTGCGAACTGCATTATATCCTGAACGTAAGAGACATGGAATAAAGAATGTGTTCATTACGTGAACTTTTGGCAATACTCCTGTTCCGTTTTGTTCACTACGTTCTTTCAAAAGATTTAAGTAGAAATTTATAATTTGGTCATTCAACCATTCTTCTCCGATTAATGTTTTAATATCTCTTCTTGATATGCTGATGTTAAATTTTGATATTAGGATCTCACTAAGTGGTCCGTTATTAACTGCTTTATCAATAATTGATTTTTCTTCTTCCGTGAAAGGGATTTCGAACTCTTTAGCTTGGTCTGTAAACTTTAATTTACGTTTTATGTTCACTGGATGAACATTATGAAGTTTCACTTTTCGAAATTTGGGTAAATGTTTCTGCCTTGTAGCCTTATAATTCTTTACTAAACCTGTTGATCTGGTTTCAATGTAATCTTCCCTAGTTTGATTTCGCTTTTCAATTACTTTCTCTTTGGTAATTTGTAGATTTTTTCTGATTTTATCAAAATTTACTTTACGGTTTTGAACATCTATTGGTGTAGCTTTAATTGTTGAGTGAAATCGTTGGTTATAGTTGATGACGGCCTTTTGTATTATTCGCCTAGTCGAAATTTTAACTTTTTGATATATGAGAGTTCTAAACTTTTCTGCTAAGGTTCTATGTAAACTTTCTACATCTGCAATACCTGTATGGCTGTGAGCTTTCGTCAAATGTAAGGAAACGTTTTCTTCTTGTAAGAAATCTTTTATCTGGACACTGTTGAATTCGTTTCCAGCGACTATTTTTTCAGGTTTGCCAATTTTTGCGAAATGATCTTCTAACTGTTCAATGATAGTGACATGATTTCTGTCAGGTAAATAATAAGCAGTGGCAAATTTAGAGAATTTGTCTATGACGGTGAGAAACGAATGTTTCATTATTATATAGATATCAATATGAACGGTTTGGTTTATGTCTGTTGCCGTTTCAGTTAAATAGAATTTAGGTTTAATGGGTTTGCGGTCGTATTTGACCTCTTGACAGACTTCACATTGGTTTATTACAATGTTTATTAATTCCAACAATTTAGGGTAGTAAATTTTGTTTTTGATTGCTGCAAAAGTTTCTTGAATCCCTGAGTGCAGACTTTCCCTTACATGATAAAGAGAGATTTGTTTAACAGCTTCGACTTCTGTTCGCAAATCTTGTGCTCGAAAAGAACATCTAATGAATTTGATTGTTTTATCGTTAGAAAACATTTCCCTTAGTTTTTCTTGAACAAAATTATATTTGTGATCTGAAATTTCTGAGTAGATGCCAGTTATGCCTTTTCTGATATATCGTTTGAGAATATCTTCTAATATTTCGAAGTCGTACTCAGCAATATATATTATTCTTTTCTTGTGTATTACCTCCATTTCTTTTACTTTGTTATTCGTTAAAATGATTTGCGTTTTGTATTTATTGACGATTTCTTCCTTGATCGGAATATGGTCCAACAATTCCTCTTCTGCCGAGTGAACTGTGGCCATTGTAGCGTCATTATCTTCTTCGATATTAAACAAAATTCCAAAATCAGAATATGAATTGGTTTTATCAGGTAATTCACTTGAATTCTCATTAGGTTCTTTCATAAGGTCGATTCTACTTAGAAAATCAGCAACCTTGTTTTCTTTTCCTTTTAAATATTCAATTTCAAACTGATATTCCCCAAGTTTTAAAAGCCAACGTTGATGACGTGGTGATAAATCTTTGCCTTTATATTTAGCATGTAAATATTTGATAGGTTGATGGTCGGTAAACATTTTGAATTTGTTACCATAAAGATATGGTCTGAAGTAATTTACAGACCATATTATGGCTAGAAATTCTTTGTCGGTCGCTGAATAGTTTCGCTCATGCGAATTCAGCGTCCTTGATGCATAGCAAATAGGGTGTCCCTCTTGCGACAAGACGGCACCTATTGCGTAATTTGATGCATCGGTGGTTAAATGAAATTGTTTATTAAAGTTTGGAAAGCGTAAAGTAGGATGGGAACTAATGAGTGTTTTTAATTTTTCAAACGCCTCTATATAATTCGGATCCTTAGGATTGACCTTGGTACCTTTTTTAAGAAATTTGGTAAGTGGTTGGGCCACTTTTGCATAGTCCCGAATAAATTTCCTATAGTACCCCGTTAATCCGAGAAAACTTTTTAGTTGTTTCTCTGTCCTTGGTAATTCTACTTTTTGTATGACATCAACTTTGTCAGGGTTTGGCTTTAAGCCATCTTTTGTAATAACGTGTCCTAAAAAGGCGGTTTCTTTTTTCATAAAAGCGCATTTATCAATCTGCACTTTTAGTTTGTGACTTTCTAAGACTTTGAAAATATTGGTTATTGCTCTTAAGTGTTCCTGCAGAGAAGTGCTGAATATGAGGATATCATCCAAATAGACTACGCATGTTTTGTTAATGTAGTCCCTGAGGATATCGTTCATTAGCCTCTGGAAAGTTGCCGGAGCAATTTTCAGTCCAAAAGGCATCCTTATAAACTCGTATAAACCGTGTGGAGTTACAAAAGCCGTTTTCTCTCGGTCTTCCTCCTTGATAAGGATTTGATGATAACCTTTGGCTAAATCGAGGGTGGAAAAATATTGTGCCCTTCCCAATTTGTCTAAGATAGAATCAATGTTTGGTAACGGAAACTTATCGTCTACCGTCACCTCATTGAGTTTTCTATAATCAATGACTATTCGAAATTTCTGTTGACCAGAATTGTCCTTCTTTTTAGGAACAACTATTAGAGGACTGGAATATCTAGAGAAACTTTTCTGAATTATGCCCTGTTCCTCCATTTCCTTTATCTGTCTTCTAACTTCTTCCTCGTGTTTCGGAGGGTATCTGTAGAGTTTCGAATTGATTTGCCTATCGGTTGTTGTTACTATTTCGTGTTTTATCTTTGGAGTGCTTGTTAAAATATCTCCTTCTTTGAAAAAAATATTTTCGAATTTCCTAATTATTTTGGTTATTCCATTATATTCTTCTTCATTAAGATGATTGAGGTGTAAGTGGTCTAAGTAATTTTTTTCAACTTTTTCGAGGGTACAGATTTGGTTAGCGGAATAGGGATTGCTTGCAAATTTTATCACTTGATTGTTAAGCCTAATTGTTTCCGCTTCTAGGTCTATTAGAGCGTCTAGATTAGTGAGCAGATCTATACCTATGATGAATTCATGATTTCTTTTATTGAGTCTTTGAGCTTTCCAGCGGATCAAGGCTCCATTTAGTAGCTTCAGTTCCTCTGGAGCTGATGTATGTACTTCATACTTTATGAAATCTTCACCTGTAATTGTGCTAAAACTTAAAGGTTTAATTGGAATTTTCTGAAAGGAAGTAAGATTTTCATTTATAATGCTAAATGACGACCCGGTATCTATTAGTGCTGTGTATTTGGTATTGTTGATTGTAATAAGAATAGTTGGAAGATCGTCCGAGGCTAGTTTATAAAAAATTTGGAGTTATTTTTATTGATATTATTATTTTGACCAGTGTTAGTGGATTGAGTTCGGGTTACGAAATTTTGTTGATGTTCGTGCGAAACCTTATTATTATTGGTTTGGCTCTGAACATTGTCAACTTCCATTGGTTCTTCTCGTTGTCTCCTAGAATCTGAATTTTATCTAGTTTGTCTCGATGAGAAATTTCTCCTTCTAGATTGTGTGGAATTATTATTTCGAAAATTATTATTCTGATTATTGGATTGGCCAGATTGGTTAGAATTTGTATTAAATGTGTAAGAGTTTCGTCTCGTCCTATGATTATTATCAGAATGTCTTCTGTATTGTTCTGTATTGTCTGTGTCATTTGTCTGTTGGTTTGTTGTATAATTTCGTTCATTTTTCTGATAACCACTCTGTTTTCTATTTGATTTTGCATTATATTTACTAACTTTGTCAAATTTTTTGAATTCTTTTCTAATACACAAATCTTCAAAGTTTCTGCTTTGCATTATTTTAATAATTTCATCTATATCGCTTTCGTGTAAAATTTTATCGAGAAGTACACCCTGTGTAATTTCTTTCACTTTGTTAGCTAATATAAATTCAAATGTGCTTAAATCTATATGATTTTCTCCTGAATAGTACGTTAATAATTCGTCTCCTTTGATTTTTAATTTCTGAATTTCCAAAATAAGTTCGCCTACGGTGTTTGCTCTTATTGTGTGGATCCTTCGAAATATTTCTGCCGGTTCCATTTCTGGTCGGAATCGAAGCTTTAGTTTGTCCTTGATGAGGTCCCAATTGTCTGTCTCTCTAATATTGATGATGGATTCTTTTGCTTCGCCAGTTATTTTCTCGAAGAAAATTGTCCTTATTGCGGTTCTACGAGTTTCAAAGTCAGAGATTCCGTTTAGGTAATGTTCCATGGTATTGATGAATGCATTTATTTTGATTTCGCCGTTCCCCGAAAAATTGGACATATATTTTAATTCTTTTAGAACTTTTGTCCGTCCATTATAAATCTGTGCTTGATTTTGTGCATTCTTTTGTGCATTCTTTTGTTGGCGTAACTGCTCAAACGCTGCTGCTAACTGCTCTATCTGTTCATCTTTCTGTTGCAGTTGCTGCTGTAATACCGCGATTTGTTGGTCCATATTTTCTGATTCTATTCGTCTTTCGTTATGGACACTCCTCCTTTGTAATTTCCTTCGTAGTTGCTCCACGTCTAGTAAGTTTTCAGCAAAAAATTTTATTTCTATTCAGCTTACCCCTTTTTTTTTCTGCTGCTTTTAATTCGATTCACTTTCAGCTTCTACTCACTTTCACTTAAACGTTTATTGTTTGAGTCACTCACTTTTGTTTGTTTATTGATTTATTATTATTATTTTTTTTTTAATATTTTGGGTTTCTGGCAGCCTCACCAGTCATTTGAAGAACTTAAGGCCTTACTTTCGTTCTTCCAAAATTTATAATTTGAGTTAAAAAAAGGATTTCGGTAATCCTTCGCGGCGTACCGAATACGATTTATTAACTTTGGTTTAATTACCATTAACCTTCGCGATTAATAGTTTAGTTTTTTATATTCACGTTTTTCCTTCGCGGCGTTACGTGAAGTTTACCGACTGCGCCAGTTTTCGTGTTGAGCGGAGGGGAGTATTAAAAAAAATAAAGCACAAAAGGATCAGTTTCAAATCGAACTTTATTGCACACAACAGAACTTAGGACATATAATTCAACTTTACAAATTAATACTTTAACGGGCAGCGTTACCGCGTCGGTGGCGAATATAGAACAACTGGGCGCGGGAAGCTACATGTACACCACATTTATGGAAACTGCAATTTCGCTGATTAAGTGATTTACCGGAAACAAATGAAAAAGATGCTGACGCAATGTCTGCACTTTGGAATGTTAATGTTGACCCTTTGTTTGGTCTAGGTATAGTTTTACATCTTGAAATATTTTCGCGTGTTTATTCGTGTTGTTGGTATATGTAACTAGCTTGCAGTATAAATTAAAGTTGATCAAAGAAGAATTAGTTAATATTAAATATGCTATCAGCTTTGCTAAAATTGGAGCAGTAAATCACTCAAATCCTGGATAAAGAAAAACTTCCCTATGCAACGCCAGAAGAGGCATTTGAATTCTCAAATGTTAAAATTATAACAAATCGCACTTCATTATTGTATATTGTTAATATCCCAATGACACAAGAAGAAACTTTTGAAAAATTTCTGACAAAACCTGTAAAAAAATGGAAATGTAATTGTAGAAATTCCACAAACAATATTAAAAAACATAAACAAAATCTATAGTGTATCGGAAAATTGTAAATCTTCTAACAACCTTTCAATTTGTAAACAGAATATTTTATTGGACATAACTAATTCATCCTGTGTACCTAATATTTTACGAAGCTTAGATTCCATTTGTAATAAGATAAGCAGCCAACACATACCAACCGTCGAACAAATCGCTCCAGATATGATCCTTGCGAACGATTTCAATGGGACAATCAACATCGAAGGCGCAGCTCAGAAGCTAAAGGTAACATTCGTAATCAAATTCAATAACGCAACAATCGAAGTCAATAGCCAAACATTCATCTCACGAGAAGTCACGAGCTTCGAAGCTCTTCCTGCCATCCTACAACTAACACCGAGGGAAAAGCAGTATCGAGAGCTATTATCCCTCGAAATGATGAAAGAGCTAAATATTAACAACACGAAACAGATCGAATTATTGCGGGCTGAAAAGGAAAATGAGAAATGGATCAGCTATGGACTCATAACCACATTATTTGTCATCCTGGTCATCATAGTCCTCTTAAAAATGTGTTTTCAACCAAACATCATATACGAAATTAATGCACCTGCAAAGGACGAGCAAACTACCACACATCGTTTGGTTGAGATAAATCCGCCCTCATCAGTTAATATTTCACCAAACATATTCCAACATCTACAAAAACAGTCCTTAAGAATCCAAATACCCCCCAATATTCCACAGTTGTAAACAGATGAGGACATCTGCATCTAAGAGGGGAAGAGTTACCATTTCAATAAGCGAAAGTCAACGAATTGCAACAACACGCGCCAACAACCCCATCAATAGGTCAGCAATATTATGATAACACGCGCTACCTGGTAAGCAGAATTCTACCGGATGCACCGGAACGTATTGCTGAAGCTGCAGTAATTGTGTGTATGGTGGGGGAGGTGTAATTTATTATTAAGTAAATCATGTGACTTAGTCGATAAGTAGATTTGATCAAATAAAGTAATAATTTTTAAACAAACCGTGTGTTTACAAAGTTAACTTACATATAAATACTCGTATTATCCTCAATACTCAATCTATCAGGAAGCTGACTTGGAGAAGGGAAATTTCCATGTGGAGTCGAAGCGTTCAGTTACGTGCTCGATTCACGCTCGTTCTTAGCGAAGAGCCGGCATGATTGTCGTGATTGATGATACCCGCAATATGTATACTCGAAGAACCATCGACTTTCACAAATGTTCCATTGTGCTTGGTGAAGGAAATTCAGTTTATCAGCCACACGCATCCAACATCCCTTGAGCATTGAAATCACTCTGTCTTTCATTAGTATGTGTGTATGCATATGCACCAGGATCTTTCAGATTACTCGGCGCCTCCGAGAATTAGAATGATCTCGATCCAAGCCAAAAGTGAAATGGGATGACCTTTTCACTTACTTCCGAGACAAGTTGTCGACAATTTGGTCTGTAGTTTCTGCGTCGGTGAATGCGCGTTGTACTTGTCATTGTCAGAAATAAATCCTCAGACCATGCAGTCTCTCTGAGGCCATCCGCGGGATGCTGACGCCTTCAGTGTAGGCGCGAAGGATTTTTTCAGTTGAGTGCTGCACATTTATTCCGGAGGAGCTGCTTCTTAGGGAGACCCATTTCACAATGATACATGTAAAACAGCTGGACGGGGAAATGTTAAGTGGCTGCGCGCGGGAAAAAATCTTCAAGAACGATGTTTAAAAATAAATTAATGTGTCCGAAATCGGTGTGACACATAATCTGGAGAGAATATATGAGGGACTTGGTTGTTATTGCTCGAAACTAATGGCTCTTATCAGCTGTTATTAATGGGCAGCTAACGAGAGTCGAAATTTCAGCAACTCACTGTCTTTTTAGGTAGTCGAGGTGTTCGTTTGACCCCTTCGAAGGAAACGCGTGAGAATAGTAGCAGAAAGTATGCTGACGGGATGAGCACATTTCGTGTGCTGCATTGGAAAGTTCTAATATTGCAGAGGAATGGATTTTCTGGATATATTCAAGTCCACTATGCCCACATAAATTAAACTAAGGGAAATGATAGGCGAGTGTTGGGGTTTGTTTCTTATGCGAGATGGTTAATGGCAAATATTTGCAGCAGAAAAGATAGGCATTTTAGGGGTTTTATTAAATATTTTCGGCACATGACCATGAGGTATAAAATGCACCCCCATCTTGGGAGGGAGGGGAAGAATCTGAAATGCCCACAGTGCACCGAGCAATGTCCCCACTTAAAAGATCAACTTTTTAATAGCTAATTCGGTTAACTTCACCGAATTGCCTGTGAGTTGTATATAGGAATAATCTCAAGGTATCTATACTAAAGACGTTTTTGTAGGTTTGGAGTAGGCCTATCTTTACTCTTTCATATTTAGGCTGCAGTCAGTCGGATCTCGCGAAAACAACTCTCGCGAAATCTTTTCTTTCAAATGTTCTTTTATTTTGGAAATTCGTGGGTTGTGCAAGGGTGTTTTTTCTCATGCCAAAACGGTCAAGATATAGAACGCTAACTTTAGTGGAGAAAACAGCTGCGATTCGTACGGTAGAAGGAGGGAGGCGTAAATCTGAGTTAGCTAAAGACTGGAGGAATTAAGTTTGCGTAATGTGAATAGTGGAGATAAAGATAAACAAGTTGGGAAATCGGAAGCTTTTGTGTATTTCTTTATTTGTCCTATTAGTACCTAGCGTGAAATATATTAAATATTTTGTGTGAATATCCAACTTCGAGTGATACTGACATTCATTCATAGAGTTTGCAATGGAGTGATAACTTTAACCTATTATACTTGTGTTAAAAACAGTGCGATTTGCACCAAACTTGGTAGGATCATGTCATTTGTTATAGCCTACATTGCTTCCATGATATTAAGATTAGGGGATTTTGTATTCAATTATTTAAAATTATAGTAATATACTATTATTGACTTTATTTGAACAGATATCGATATGGAGGGTACTTCGGAGACCAGGGACCATATAGTGGCAGCTCCTTGTTTTTTTTTTCAGGTTTATCGGTCGACCGATTTTAATAAGGTTTTGTTTTACACAATACCTTTGTGTTATTTACCTTTTATTTTGAAACATGAAACTTTTCTGCTCTTCTTCTCTGAGTCGGCAAAGAGATGTCATCACTGTAATTGAGGAAAGATGCTTCGATCGATCGTCGATGAATGATCGTCTACCCTCTGGGGAGGACCACAAATTCTCACCATTTACGACAAATGGATTGATTAACTGTGCAGAAACTGTAGGAGCTGAGAGGAGAAAACTCCAGCAACTTTCCTCTATTTAAGCAGTTTAATGACAAAGGTGATTTTGTTATTGCGGTTGTTCGGGGGAGATGCTTATATTGACAAGGTACATTTATTTATCCATGAGACGGGACACTTCACCATATGTTATATGATAGAAAACCGTTAGGTGTTCCTTCCATCTCTTCAGTTGCTCATCTTCGTGGGTGAGATGCGTACCGTGAATATCTCTCACATCTCCTGTAAACTCTTTCATTCCGTACGGTAGCGAAATCGTTGATAATTGGAGCAACTCCTGCTTCTCTTACTGACGCGATAGAAAATTTCCTTTTTGCGCGGCATACGCTAGGCAGTACTTTTTATACGTTACAACGGTAACAGAGCTTAAACGCACCCTGTTCGATCTGATTAAATGTTCTCTGTTAATCAGTCAAAACCCAACTGACTTGATGGCAGACCCTATACTCGAAGAATGTGCCACCGATGATGAGGGGATGAATGGAATAGAAGTCTATAAACCGTTTGTCGTTGTTATTTCCCCAAAATCATGTTTCATGAGCTTACCTTGGTGTTCAAATAACCAATCACCATCACAATGGGAGGATGACCTTCATGGACTGTGTGTAATCCTCGTCCTATATATTGGAAATCTCCGTTGGTGGAATCTGAAATTGGCTGTCATATCACGAGAGCGCAACATCTGTCCGCATTAGCCCGATACCGAATTCGTCTACTACCATTGGATTTTCAAAAGTACAGAAGCACATTGCTGAGAAAGGTTGGGGTGTGCCCTTCAACGTCCCACAATCTTAAATTTAGATTTAAATTAATATCGTGTTATCACTCATAGCATCATAGTCACGTTCATCATGGGGATTTATCTCAAAGGCTGATAGTGGAAAATTAAAACGGTCAGCTAGAAGTTTGCTGCACTCTGCAAGCAAGATACTTAAAATTCACCGCGGCACTCTCCTCAAGTGTCAGGATAGAGTTTTCGTTAAAGTTCTAGACGAATTTCGAAACTAGCATTGCCATTTTCAGTAGCTCTGAAAATGCAATCTTACATCACGATTGTGCTGAGTTTATTTTGTTGCGTTGCTGGTTTGAGTAATCGTGGGGTTCAACTACGGGAAATATTTTTGGAATATGGGAACGACATCAGCCACTGGATTAGTGAAAAATAGAGTGCAGGTAGATGAAACAACTCGGGAAACCGGAAGCTGGACGCTTCAGGTATGAAAGGTTTTGTGTGTTTCTTTTATCAAGACATTTGAGTGTGCATTTGCCCCATTAGTACGTAGCACGTAATATATGTACATATTACCTGAGAATATTCACATTCAGTTTGAATTTGCAAAGCAGCGACGATTTTGACCTATTATAACTTTGTTAGTAATAGTGCGATTTCCACCAGGTAGGATCATGGTCTATATTAAAACCTACCTTGTTAAATTCGCTTAAATTCGATGTAGAATTATGTGACCCACGGTATGCGTGGGCGTTCAAGTTCCCACCTTTCCACCAAATTTGGTGTGAATCGCTACAACCATCTTCGAGAAAAATGCGTGTGACGGACAGACTCACTCAATGAATCTTGTGCAGTTTATCAAAAAGAATTTTCGATGAACCATAAGCTACTTGAAGAATCGTTGGGGTCTTCATGTGAATCATTGTTGATTGGCACGAAGTGCAGATGAAGTCATTAATTAGCCGGGCAATGTACATCCCTTCTCCCAGCGAAAATCGCACGTTTATGGTAGAGAAACTTGCGAGCACAAAACCGGAAGCTTGTTTCCCATTTTTTTACAAATTCATAACGTTCATTACGATTGAATTTAATAGAATAGCACCCACTTGAAATGTGATATTCGAATGTCGCATGTCAAATATAGAATAGAAGCTTCTACATCCCATAAGTATCTATAAAGTCTGCAATTAAAGTAATATACTGTTAGTAACTTCTTCGCAGCAGATACCGGGATGACTAGATCTCATATACATTTCTGGGGTGGGTAGATCCTAATAAGGGGACCCTAAGTTATGTCCAATTAATACTTATCTTTTACGTTATCTTTTACGAAACAAAACTTTGACGTAGTATAGCCTTGTTAGTAATAGTGCGATTTCCACTAAACTTGATAAGATCATGCTTTATATTATAGCCTACATCACTGCGGTGTGCTGGTGCTAGAATGGACTTAAGGGGGGTTTTGCAGCCAATTATAGTAATATACAATTATTAACTTTATTTGAACATATATCGGTATGAAAGGTATTTCGGAGCCCAGGCACCATATGGTGGCAGCCTCCTGATTTTCTTCAGATTTTTCGGTTGGGTAGTCTCTGAGAATGACCCCCTTAAAGAAATTATTACTTTCAACCCCCCGCACTCCCCACCTTCTCAACAAGTGTTAAAACTAAGACCAGCTCTTTGAGATCTCTTTCACTGATTTGATCACTTCCTATCACACCGGTCCTAGTCCTCGCGGGACGCGTGGATGTAGGCACTAGTACGAAACACAATAAAGCGATGGCCACCACAGATGTGTTGGTCTTACGCTTCTTCCGCACATTACCGCTGACAGAAGCGTCTGATGCGTCTGGCATGCGTCTCACCGGGGTTACCAGTTCCTTGCATCCGATTTCTCTGGGCATTATCGCACCTAGTATTACAGTCACGTCCATGTCCTCATTCCCAAGGTGCTTCATCTTCCTTCGCAGTGCCTTCTTCTGCCGCCGGCGTGGGGCCTTTTCAGGTTCACGGGGTTCGGGCTACTTGGACCCATTTCCACGTACCGGCGTCGAACCAGTAGCGTCCATGTCACCAGCTTCCCTTTCTTCCACTCCTCCTAGTAAGGGTGAATGAGAAGGTCCCGACAGGTAGGCTTATATAGTCCCCTCTCCTTAGTGGCCGAAGTTCCGTTCTGCCGACCTCTCCTCTTCCTGTTGCGGGTTGTCGGCCATATTCGGATTTCCAGTTTCTTCCAAGTTGAGAGTTTCCGTACTTTCCTTTCTGGCTAGTTTCGCCGTAAATGCAAGTTTCCCACGGAGTCACCTTCTACAGGGGGGTATGAATGTGGTGGGACCTCCAAAATCCGCACCTTGGCCACGACATGATTGCTCATGGTCGCGGGTGTATTGGAACTCTGTGACTTTTTACCACTTGGAGAGTTTGCATATTCATGATTTGAACACCCTTAGTGTTGTTGCAAACTACTAGCGGCTCCCCCATCACGACAAAAAGCTCATCAAACGCAATTGAACCAGGGTGCCTCGGCGCACTAGCAAACTCGTTACCACGAGAGCACTCTACGCTCTGTCACTCCTATTTCTAAATTTCTAACTAGTAACCGCCACTATACTGAGTAAATGGGAGTCCGAATACCCGATTCAGTGAGAAAAAATTAAGCAAAGTAAGACAAGAAACTTGTCAATTGAATCTGTTCCGCGTAAGATACATCACCGATCTCACAACACTACGAGTCACTAGAGCACCTTGCAACTTATAACAATCACGGTTCACGGTTTTCACTATTTTCGCTCACGGTTTACACTTATTGTTTCACACACCGTCCACATTTTGTGTCCGTTGCTAGCAACTTTCATCGTCTATCCGTCTGTCTTTCTGTGTGCCACGCGCACTTTTTCGGAAACGGGTACACCTATTGTCACAAAATTTAGTAGAACACATGTAGTGAACTACATTGTTCTTCGTTAAAGTTAACAGCGGTTCCGAAACACGTAAAGGAGGACGCGCATATTTTTTTCACTCGTATATAGCTATGTGGGGTATCAAATGAAAAGTCTCGATTAGTACTTTTCGAAGCAAATATTAGTTTTAAAAAAGGTTGCAAAGAGGAAGATTGCTGGGGTTCGAAACTGGTCAATTACATTATGGACTCGTCTCAGAAACTACTCGCTCAAAAAAAAATATGAAAAAAATAAAATTGGTCCATGGACTTGGTATCCTTGACCTCCAAATGCTCCTTCTTGCGGTATCTGCTCAAATATCCTAGAAGCATCATACTTTAAAGTTTGAAAGAAAACCTATTATTATTTACAAAGTTATAGTATGTGAAAGTTGCGTCTTTCGCGTCAAATGCTTAATCTCTAAAAGATAGCATGCCAGTACCACATCGAATTGAAGATCGGGTATATTCGCCGAATATGCACTGTGAGTTATGTATAATTGGAACCATCATGTACCCAAATATTCTTACACAAAATATCAAGAAGACTTTTCATACCTGAAGCGCTGAGCTTTCAGTTTCCGACTTGTTTGTTTGAGGGACGTGCGTGAACTGTTGGAATTTTGAGGTTTCACCCGATCTTCGTCTTGCTCCGGATCTGCAAATCATTAAAGATTCTGTGGCTTTCCTTAAAATGTTACTTACGACCAAGAATTTACCCTTTCTTGTTTGACATCTTTGTCATGCAGCGCAACGTTAAGCAACCTTAAGTTATTAGGTATTGACAAATTTAGTAATTAATACGAATATGACATAACATAACGTTACATCTCCTTACCATACATGCCATTTCATTAGTAAATAATTGAAGCAAAGGCATATTTCACTTTTGACAGCATATTATTTAATTTGCAGATGACAGTCTGACGTTCAGCACTGGAGAAGGGGACAAGTGGTCGGCGAATTATGGGTATCTGTAAGTCAAATGGATTTGCCGTGACTGAAGCCATAAGTTGTCTGGTTTTGGAAAATTCGATGTGAGCCGAAAACAGAAAGATCCATGAGCTAAAAACAGTGGAGGAAAGGCTCTTCGCAACTCGACCAGTCAGCAAATCGTGGGCTTACGACTTCCTCGAACCCAAAAGAAAAATCTAACTCAGCTTCGGCCGACTTAGACGTGAACTTACTGGACAGCTTTAGACCTGAATATAATTCACACTCACTTTGTGTTTATCAATATATAGTGCGGGGCAACATTAAACACAGCAAATTTTGTTAATTTTATCATAAAAATCCAAGCTTTGTGGTTAATGCGAAGACAATATAGATGTCATTAGTAGTTTTTTTTTTTTTTTTTTTTTGGGGTAGGGTAGGTGAATGCATTTACACACACAGTGTTGGACTCCCGATTCGGTACGTCGTCGGACTACCAACTAAACACCTCCCCATCGTGAGAGAGCTAGCCTGGAACCGTTTGTCACATTACTTCGGGCTAGTCCCCGAACTCTCCCGCTTTGCGGAGCCTTCAAATCAGGGAATTCCTTTCACCAATGGGAGGGGAGAGGAGAAAGGGAACTGTCAGTTCAAGGAACCCCCTGCCATCCGGCTCCTCCATTGGTCGAGTTCTATCTTCTTAGCAACGAGAAGGGCCCGAACGTTATGGGCAACACGGTTCCACCTGTCAGCAGTCCTCAGCATCTCTTAGACAATGTTGTCTGGAGAGAGATCCCCTGTGTTTAAATAGAGCTGCTGACGAACCCCATCCCACCTTCCATAAGAAAAAAAAGTGTGGTGGGCATCGTCCACAACTCCATTGCAAAACACACAATGCGGAGAACGCGCCTTTCCAATCTTGTGCAGGTAAAACTGAAAACTTCCATGCCCACTTAAATTAAAGGGTAAGGAAATAGTCAATCTCACCATGCTTCCGATTCAGCCACTCACCTAAGTTGCCGATGGGCCGCGCAGTCCATCTGCCTCTAGTTTCATTTTGCCAAGAGAGCTGCCACTCGTCTAGAGTGTGTTGCCCTCTTTTCGCGAGCAACCACCTCCCTTGGCTCATCTCCCTTGCGCTTGTATATGGCCTGACGCTCCCTAGCAAGAAGGGCAACGGGGATAGCTCCCGCGATCACCATCACGGCCGGTTCAGAGACAATGCGGTACGCAGACGCCACCCATAAAGCTCCCCGTTTCTGTACTTGCGCGAGGCGTTTACGACATACCTCCTTGTTAAGAGCGCCAGCCCATACCTCTGCGTCGTAGAGCAGGACAGACTGCGTTGAGCTCATCAGGAGACGTAGGACCCCCAATGTTTGCCATTAGCCTACTTAACGCCGAAACGCCAGCCGCAGCCTTGTTCGCTGCTGTTTGGATTTGCACAGAAAAGCTCATCTTTGAGTCAAGAGTCAACCCGAGGTACTTTACCGCCGATTTTGACTCGATGATCGATTCGCCGAACGATATGGGACGCAGGGTCGGAATTCTCTTTTTAGTCAGGATGACTACTTCGGTTTTTTCCAGTGCAAGGTTGAAACCATGAGTAGTCATCCATCCGCTTACCCGTCGCATCAATATGCCGAGTCTGCTTTGTGCCTGTTCGACAGTGCGTCCAGCAACAAGCGCTGCGACATCATCTGCGTACCCGACCAGGCGCGACTCCTCTGGCATGGCGAGTTTAAGCAGACTGTCATAGGTAGCGTTGCAGAGGTCCGGCCCTAGGATGGATCCCTGTGCTACCCCCGACGTGACCTCCATCCACCTTTGACCCTCTAGTGTTTCATAGAGCA
This sequence comes from Hermetia illucens, assembly GCF_905115235.1. Lineage (NCBI taxonomy): Eukaryota > Metazoa > Arthropoda > Insecta > Diptera > Stratiomyidae > Hermetia > Hermetia illucens. The sequence continues at coordinate 72,962,602 of NC_051852.1, forward strand.
GGGAGCGGTTCCTCAGATGGTCCCTCAAAATCCGTAAGAGATAGTTCGGCACGTTGAAGGTATTGTCTAGTGTGCCTAGAATGTCTTTCTGACGTCAAGCGTTACGAGGAGCACCACCCGTCGAGTTCGGCGGCTATGTGCCTCTGCTCGTCGAACGGCGTCCACGACTTGCATGACAGAATCAACTGTCGATCTCTCTGCCCTAAAACCAAACTGCCGGGAGATAAATCTCCGGCAGCGCGTATCGCTTCAGCGAGTCTACTTCTGATGGACTTTTCGAGCACTTTCCCAGCAGTGTCAGTGAAGACGGCAATTCGGGGTCGCCTTTCCCTTTAGGGATCAGCGCAAGCCTCGCAACTTTCCAATGAGCAGGAAAAATGCCCTCTTTCAGGCAAGCGTTGAATGCGCCGAGCAGTAGGTGTGGCCGGTGTTGGAATACCAATTTGTATACCTCTGCTGGAATACCATCGGGCCCTGGCGCCTTCTTGTTTTTCATAGAGAGGACTGCCTGTTCCAACTCTTTTATAGAGAAAAGTGGACAGTCCTCTGCGCTCTCCGCACCGACGTTACCATCCCATACGGGGTGGGCAGGGAAGAGTGCCCCCACAATGCGGTCCATCTGCTCGTCCTTAAGTAAACAGGGTTTCCGCAGAGCCCCGATTTTTCGGGTTAGCAGTTTGTAACCGAGTCCCCACGGATCCCCATTCACCTCGTCGACCAGATCTTGCCAGCAGCGAGCTTTGCTCTTGTTTATTGCGCTGCGGAGTCTCCTTTTGGCTGATTTGCACTCCATCATTATGGTACATGCCTCCTCCCGGCGGTCTAGACGTTGTGTTAAGCGGCGGAGCCTGTGACACTCCTTCCAGAGCTCTGCGATTTCCACTGTCCACCAATACATGGAAGGTTTGCCGCGCCTCGATGTCTTCCTGGGCACGGAGGCTCCGCAGACCGTCGTTATCAGGTTCATAACTGAATTTACGACAGTGTCAGCTGCGGTGCCACCGCCCCCAGGAGTACCCTCCAGCGTGGCCCCACCCGTTCCCAGAGTTTCGACAAACTTCCCGGTGTTCACCTTCGCGACGTTCCATGTACATGTAGATCGCTGGGGTGGCGCACACCGAGAGTTTGTGTCCACCACTTCGAAAGCAATGTATTGGTGGTCACTTGCGGAGAAGTCTTCCAGAACTCGCCACCCGTCCACCAGCGACACCAGCGATTCCGACGCGAAGGTTACGTCTGGAATGCTTCCTGCGCAGCCCGGGCGCCGGAACGTTGGGGTAGATCCGGTGTTTAGAACTACCAGTCCTGTTCTCGCCGCCATTTCCAGAATTCGTTTCCCTCTGGAATCTGTGTGTGGCATGCCCCATTCAAGTGCCCTAGCATTGAAGTAACCCCCGACCAGGATCCGTCCATCCGTGCTTAAGAGAGCGTCCTCCAAAGCATCAAGCCTCCGACGAAAGTCCGGCATCATCTCATTCGGCGTAAGATAGACACTAAAAAACGTTATCCCTAAACACCGAATCCAGACAAAGCCGTCCCCTCGGCCTTGGGCAAGAACCCCCAGGAGGATGCCGTCCCGAACCCAGATGGCAGTGGCTCTCATCACTCGCGCCACGGTCCCTGCATAGGACCCAGCTTTCCTTTTCATTGCAGGTGTTCGCTTTAAGGCCTGCCTGACCGCATTTACGGCATGTTGCCCTTCTGTCAGGTCCCCGACAATTTTCACATGTGTGCCCATAATTCAAACATCTGTAACATTTGGTTGGGGCGGCCCGAATTCGAATCCTACACACTACCCAACCAATTCGTATTATATTTTCCCGCTGTTTAGAAGCTTCCTCGCGTATTGCTCGGCAACTTCCACCACAGCGAGTTTTTGGCCTCGGGAGTTCGCGGAGGTGATATCAATCCAGACATTGGTTACCTCCGGGCATTCGCGTTTGATGGCCTCTTCTACCTCGTTCTTTTCCGTGAGACACTCAAGGTCTCGGATTTCTAAAGCACACATGGGTTGCAGGCTGGAAACCAAAGCTTTTTCTCCTAGAAGCCCCTTCACTGCTTCACAGAACGTGACTTTATTTATAGTCTTCGGGCCTAGTTCGACTAATGCTCCACCAGCCTTCGTTTTACGTATGGAAGACACTTCCGCTCCGTTGTCTTCGGGTTTGATTTTGTAACGAATTTCGCTGAGGACTTCCGCAAAAGTCTTGCCTTCCGCCGGCTTAATAAGCAAAGCTGGCGGTCTAGTCCTCCTTCGTCTCCCCACCTTTTCTTTTGGTACTCCGTCCTTAGTTTTAGGCAGAGATTTTTCTAATGGCGCGACGTGTTGTTGTCCTTTGATACTCTTCGCCTTCTTCTTTTCAGCCCTGGAGAGTACCTGAGTGAAGTCTCCTTCAGATGTCCCTTCCTCCTTTCGTTTTTTACCAAGTTCGCTCCGCAATGGGCTGTCAGCGATCCGTTTGGTACTCGTGGTGTTCTCCTCGGGAAGCGCGGTTGTTTCTGCTTCCTACGGATTTTGTCTTACTTTCCATGCTCGCCTATAGTATGAAATCCTGTCCAGGAGCTCTTCCAGGTCCATTAGCCCGTTTTTCACCCCCTTGCCGACATTTTTCTGGAGGAACGTCGCAGATCGCATGTGCTTCACAACTGCCGTGCATTTCTTAATAAGTCTTTCCTCTTCAGCTTGCGCCAGAGTAATCGGCAGTCCTCCCACTCGGCTTATATTCGAAACCATTTTATTAGTTTCGGCAGTTTCCACTGCGCCTCTTTCCCTAATTATAGCACTGTGCGGTATGGTCTGGGTTCCTATCTGTATTGCAGGTACCGCATCACTTTCCGAGTCTTTCTCTTCGTCTGCGCGTCCCGATGTCTCGTCGGGTATTTCAACCCTTGTTGCGTCCTTCGCTGGGCGCTGGGGCGAACGGCGCATTTTCGTTCTGCGAATAAACGCAGCCAGCTCACTCTCCATTTCCACTATCTCCTCGTTTCGTTCGTTTTTATTCTCCATTTGAGTTGTTTACCAGCGCATCGTGTGCAAAGGAGCGGGCCGCAATAGTCAGGAATGGGGTATACCCTCGGGAACACAGCCCCTACCCCAGTTCCCTGAGGCCTGACCTACGCTTAGCTGATCCCGGAATTCACGGACGGATCAGCGCTCGCTCGGGGCAACGCGGTCTTCTAAAACCGGTTCAATGCACACTGCCCGACCAGGGTCCCGAAGGGGCTGGCTCCTGATACACGCCACAACTACCACCTTGGCAGAGCTAGGCTCACATCACCCCATCGACGTCGACAGGGAGTTGTCGACGGCTCCGGGGACTCCCAGTATGTCCTGGCGTGTATCGGTCATTAGCAGTTCGCTCTTCACCGAGAAACTTTCTCGAGGCTACTACCTAGGACGCAAGTATTATGCCAGCTAGGGGGTCAGAACTACTTGCTCGGGCACCTCGGGGACGCCAATCCCCGTATCGTAAACGACCCGTGAAGGATCGTTGACGATCCCTGAGGGAATGGCATTAGTAGTAAACAAATTATTAGAGAACAAAATTTATTTTAAAACCAACGAGTTGTTTAGCTACCATATTATCTGCAAAATTTTTCGACCCAAGCATTTTAGCCAATTCAATAATAACGATAAATTTTGAACATATCACGTTAGTTAATGGTAATTAGAGTACATTCTATTGTTTTGTGTGTTTATATAAAAATTTTGATTTAAAAAAAAATTGTTTACTCAATTTGAAAGGAAATATGTTTAAAACATGTCTTTAATGGTTTTAGGACGAAATGAAAAGTTTGAAATTAGTTGTATACGGTGGTTCAAATATAGAATTGGACAAAGAGTGATTCATGTTTTGAACATATTTTTTTGTATTAATTTTTTAGGTTGTTTTTCAAAATTTATATGCATCTTTTAGATAATCAACGTACTTTTTAAGAGAATTATATAACATAATATATTCTTATTATGCCTATGAAAACATAATAACAAAACATAAGCAAAATTTGAAGTCAAACAAGTAATCGGCCAAACGCTTCAAAACGGGAATTCAATAGTTTGAAGCATTTCCCTTTGCTTTTATTACTGCTTCTAAGCGTCGAGGTGTCGAGCGCATGAGATTTGCACTAAATTTAGGAGAAATATTTTTCTGTTCCTGGTTGATAGCCTCCTTCCATTTCTCAACATTTGTAAATCTTAATTTGTCTAATTTCCGTGCCAATTCTTCCCAAACGCGTTCAATAACGTTCAGATCAGGTGACTGCGAAAATTATTTCATAAATGTTGGGTCACATGATGAGCCACATTTCATTAACATAGGAAATGTGCCTCGGGTCATCGTCCTGATAGAAGGCGAATTGATCCAATATATTCAGCTGCTCAGCACTTTGCCTCACAGTTAATTAAATATTGAAAGCTATCCATTTTATCGTCTAAAGTATAAATATTCCATATTCCTGCGCTGGAAAGACGCCTCCATACCATCACTAACCTTCCACCATGGTTGATAGTGGCTCGAATATTATATGGATTAGACCCTCCATAAGGTCCGCCACATATGAATTATATTCTACCGTAAGAGCCATGTAGGTTAATTTTTGTGTAAATAATACCTGTATGATCTTAGAACAGGTTAAAAATGATTGGAATTATAAAAGTTTTCGGTATTAATACTTTTCTCAAAGTAAATATCCTTGTTAAAATATTCTTTACGGAGCTGAAGCTCTAAAACTTTTTTTGTTTTGTGTAAAACAAAACCTTATTAAAATCGGTCAGTCTATCTGTCTGTCACACGCGTTTTTCTCAAAAACGGTTATAGCGATTGACAACAAATTTGGTAGAAAGGTGGCAACTGTGAACACTCATGCATACAGTGAGTTACAACATACAACGCTGAATTTAAGGCGGAGAAAGTGGAAAAATGGCGAGTGCAAGAGGGTCGAAAGCGATCATTTCTTCCCCCGCTTGTGAACGGGACAAAGGCTGAAGAAATAGAAAATAGAGCATGATCCTATCAAGTTTGGTGGACGCTATTACTTTGAATGTCAATATCACGTGAAAGTGAATATTATTACATAATATATGCATATATGACGTGCTAGGTACCAATAGAACCAATGTCCACTTAAATGTTTTTATAAAAGAAATACACAAAGCTTTCATACCTGAAGCATCCAGTTTCTGGTTTCCCGAGTTTTCACCACCAATTCTCCGATGAAAATCGTATTTCCCAGGACAATTTTTTCAACCATTTTTGCGCAGACATCCTTTTTCAAACCGTTTCGGACTATATTTTTCAATTCATTTGTCGTTAAGAAACATTTTTGTTAAGTTCTTTTATAATAAGCCGCTCATCATGACCGTTTTTTCCCTGAGCAGTTCTGCTCTTATTTCAAATTTGAAAATTTTTGTTTATAACGCTTTATAGCGTCTAAACAGTGAAATGGTTCAATTTTTCCGATATTTCGGACAGCTTTACCCCTCCAGTTTTATTATTAGGTGACGTATTTCAAGATTTTTTTCGTTGGCGTCGACAGCCATTGTTTCCATATTCTTTTCCTTTTGAAACAAATTTGAATAGCATAGTGTTTCCTATTCACTCTTTAGTGGAGTATAGGGCATCCAAGCAGCCAGACTGGGCTTCAGTTTCATTATCATCACACTTAACACTGTACAAGGGCAAAACTTACAGGAGCGAGATAAACACAACACGAACGCAGGCACCCATGACGACTGAGTTTCGAACCCGGAGTAGGGAAATTCGAAGGCCGACGCTTTATTCTCTCAACCATCGCGTTTTCATTTAAAATTTGAATACTGCTTTTAAATTTCAACTCATTCAAACTTGTACCTATCAGCAATAAATAATTCCAGGAGAAAAGTAACGTTATATAGCAAAATTCTGCTCATTCGCCTTTGTGTCCGATTATTCGTTTGATTTGAATTATTTCCTATTCCTTGATGTTTTAATTTTAAAGGTTTTGTGCATTAGAACCGATTTGTTGTCTGTCTGTTTGTCACACGCGATTTATTCGGAAACGGCTGATGTTATAGCCACGAAATTAAGTGAGGATGTGTAGTATGTGAATCCCTTCACAGATAGTAAGTGGTGCCATTTTTTGCCGCGTTTAGGGGGCTCCCCATACATTGGAAAGGAGTTTGTAACATTTTTTTTCATAGAATATACACATGTGCGGTATCAAATTAAAGATTCATTAAGCGCTTGCCGAAACCAAGATTTTCGATATCAGGTGAAACGTAGGGCAGTGAGGGTTCAACATATGACCCCCAAAAAGTGTAACAGGGCTCGTTCTCAGAACCTATCCAATGGGAAAAGGTGAAAAAATCTGTACCTGAACGAAATCTAAGCCTCAAAAAACATGCCATTCCGATATTTGTATAAATAAAGTTAATAATAGTATATTAGTATATTTTACAAGGGTAGGCATTGGCATAAGGGATAGCATAATGCATAATTTGATGAAGTTTAAAGGGAATTCAACTATGATTAACAAAGTTTTAAAAGGTGGAACTTTTCCATTCTATATGATGAAGGATAGGATGAAGGCCTAAAAACGAGACAAATTGTACTAACTAGTCCTCCAGGTTGGCGGTTGAGTAGGGCTGATAACTCTACACGGAAAACCGAAGTTAAGAACCAATAAAAGTAACCTTGGACAACGGAATAATGATTTGCGCATTTTCTCATGGAACGTGCGCTCCCTGTACAGAGATGGAACTGCCAAGCAGTTAGCCGATACCCTGTCCCAATATGCAATATGCAACAGCGTTGCAGGAGATGCGTTTTACAGGGACGGGTTTTCTGGGGTGGAGACATTATACCATATGTTATAGTGGCACCCAGTAAACCATGTGCTCGGAGTAGGATTTTTAGTCAGCCAAAATATCAAACCTGCTGTTATCGGCTTTGAAAATATATTATAAAATATATAATTGTGTTAATAATAATAATCGTTGGCGCAACAATCCATATTGGATCAGGGCCTTGAAGTGTGTTAGAGCACTTCATTCAAGACCGTAACGGTACACTACAGTACACTGTAGGAGGCAATGTGGTCAGCATTACGCTCGCCCGAGATTATTACCCTGATTTGACTCAGGTACTAACCTGTCCCAGATTATATATCATAATAATACCTGGAGATACAGCCAAGTAGGGACGTGGCTCGTATTCAGGCGATACGTTGGCTCCCATAGCTTGGAAGTATCTAGTTTGCGAGGAAAGCGGTCCACAAGCTAACTATCTTGATGGCATGGTGCTCCGAGCTCGAATAACAGCTGAAGCCATCCACAACTCAGCCCTCCGCAACACCTATAAGGGGGAAATGGATGCCGCAATAATGAGCAGGTATAAACAAATGTGTGAAGATCATTTGTTTATACCTGCTCATTATTATTATTCACCTGAAGAACGTTATCATAAATACGACCACAAACATACTTGGTCATAGCCGCCAAAAGAGGCGTAACGGCTGGTCGACGATGAATGTAAGCTACCAACCGAACGGAAGAATGCTGCATAGCACGTAATGCTGCATTCTCAAACCAACAAGTCTGTGAACTAGAAAAGTACAGGCAGCAACCGCATCAGGTGCGCAAGTTTTGCCAACAAGTCAGCATGAGGATAAAGCCTTACACACCTCGATGCTCATCCTGCCAAAACGACCGAGATAGAGAGGGAAATCTGATTTCCGACGGAATGGGCATATTGGAGCGATGGGTTCAGTATTTTGATGAAATACGGCACAACCAGAACATCGGCGTGTTGTAGGTACCGCCAACTGAAGACGACGGGCAAATACTGCCACCGCCAAGTATTGAAGGAACAGCCCATCTAATTCATCGGCATAAAAATTATATGCCGCCAGGAACTGATGGAATTACAGCCGAATTGGTTAAATAAATGGAGGCGACCAATTACACCAAGTGGTTCATCGACTTATGCTCAAGGTGTGGGACAGTGAATCAATGCCTGATGACTGGCAAAGAGGCATTATCTGTCGAATACATAAAAAGGGAGATAGGGTGCAGCAATTGTTGAGGTATCACGTTGCTGAGTACCATCTATAGGATATTCTCCACTATCTTGCTAGGGTGGTGGCAGAGGGATTTATATCGTGATTTGACGTCGGATACCAGTCGACTCAGCTGTGAATGAGTACCTGAGCCAAATCAGGGTAATAATCTCGGGCGAGCGCAATGCTGACCACATTGTCTCCTACAGTCTACTGTAGTGTACCGTTACGGTCTTGAATGAAGTGCTCTAACACACTTCAAGGCCCTGATCCAATATGGATTGTTGCGCCAACGATTATTATTATTATTATCTTGCTAGGGTGGGTAGCCCCATACGTCCAGAACATAATTGCCCCATACCCCTTCATTCCAGGCAAATCAACAACAGATCAGATTTTCTCTCTGTGGAAAGCGATGGGAAAACTGTTGGAATATGAACATCAGTTGCACCATCCTTTTATCGAATTTAAAGCTGCCTATGCTAGCATTGCCAGTATAAAACTGTGCACGGCCATGAGAGAATTCCGTATCCCAACAAAATTGATAAGACTGACTAGACTGACCCTGACCAATGTGCGAGGCCAGATAAAAGCAGCAGGATCACTCTCGAGATCATTCAACATTAACAACGGTCGAAGACAAGGGGATACCCTATCATGCGTCCTCTTTAACCTGGCCCTCGAGAAAGTGATCCGTGATGCTGAGGTAAATGCAAGAGGTACGATCCTATCTAAGTCCACCCAACTACTGGCCTATGTTGGGAAGAACGACCCAAAACGTACAACGTACAGATCGTGCAGACGACACACGATCTTGGGCTGCACATCAATGAAGGCAAGACAAAATATATGGTGGCAACGTCAGCACCAAAAATCAACTAACCAACAACACCAAACTGCACTGGTCAAACGGGAAGAATAAATATATGAGACTACAACTTTGAGCCCATTGATAATTTCTCCTATCTAGGGTCAAAAATTACAACCGATAACAGCTACGTCGATGAAATTCGCGCACGGTTGTTGTCAGCCAACAGAGCCTATTTCAGCTTACAAAAACTGTTCCGCTCGAAACGTCTCACCATTTGGCCAGTCCTCATGTATTCCTCGGAGATTTGGGTTCTTCAAGAAAAATCGCGAGCTGTTCCGAAGAATTTTTGGTCCCCTACATAAGGATGGACGATTCCGATGCCTACATAACGACGAATTCTATGAGTAATACCATGATCGTCAGGTTGTGGATAAAACCCAGTTCAACAGGTTACGGTGGGCGGGTCACTTAATCCGTATGAATGAGGATGATCTAGCACGCAAAGTCCATAAAGGCAATATCTATGGTAGGAAAAGAAGAGGGGGCAGACCCTGCCTAAGATGGAACGATGGCGTAGGTTAGGACGCCAAGCAACTTTTAGGGATATCGAATTGATGGATCTCGGCGCAAAACCGAATGTCTTGAGTTCCTTTTGAAGGCAGTCCTAGACCGGATACCGGTTGTTGCGCGGTTGATGATTATGGTAATAATTTTGGATAACCGCAGCGTGAAGTTGATCGAAATCGAGCAGGTCGGTTCGAAGCGGATTGTTTAGACGACGGATAATAATGCCTCACTAACAATTTTTCTCAGATTGCATTTGTTACCTGAGGTCATATTGCTTTTATGATGATCGCTCCGACGGAAGAGTGTTGATATTAGCACTTTTAAATCATTTTATCAGTTTTTGCAAAAGATTTTTAGTAGTCTAGTTATTTAGTTTAAGGACTATTTTCTTGTACTATTAGCATAAAATTGTTCATTGAGTTCTAACGTTAAAAGAGGCAATAAAGGCATACATACTTACAGTGAGCAAAAGTGAAATCTGGACATCGTCATCGAGATACATAAGTACTTAAAAAGTGTCTGTCTTATCTTTCGTTTTTTTACAGGAACGCTACATGCAGTCTGTTGTTTACAATGTAAAGAGAACCAACGAAGAAAAAATAAAATGAAACCATTGCTGATGTCGAAAACCAAAAGAAACTCTATTTTCGTATTCAAAATTGAGTTCCGAACATATCGTAATAATCACATTCTAAACTCAGACAAGTCACAATACCGGAAGCTCGCGCTACGGGTATAAAGGTTTTGTTCATATTATGCGAAAAACATCTACGCACATTTTTCCATCCTTATATAGCTACAAATCCAACATATTTATGCGCAAACGCAATTTGAGAAAAATTGTTAGTGAAAAATTATTATTAGGCGTCGAAAGGTCCTCGTGACGAAACTAGCGGCGTCGAAACGTTATGCACTTAATCGAGATAGCTGAGGCTCTAATGATATCAATGAAAGGTGTTGGACATATCCTGCGTGAATGTTGGGTATACGAAAGCTCCATCCAAAGTGCGTGCCGCGCGAGTTCACAATCGACCAAAAACAACAACGAGTTGACGATTCTGAGCAGTATTTGAAGCTTTTCCTGAAGAAAAAATCAAAACAATTGTCATTTGAGCAGAGGCAACAGTCGGCTTGCAAGGCTATGGCATTAGTTTTTTGGAATGCGCATGGTGTAATATTCATGAACTATCTTGAGAAGGGAAAATCCATTAGCAGAGACTATTACATAGCGTTGTTAGAACGTTTAAAGGGTGAGATCGAGGAAAAACCAACCAACCAACCAAGAAAAAACCATCAAGACAATGCACCGTGTTACAAACCAATGAAAACGACGGCAAAATTGCATGAATTGGGCTTTGAATTACTTCCACATCTACCGTTTTCTCCAGATCTGGCCCCCAGCAACTTTTTCCTGTTCTTGACCTCAGGAAAATGTTCACTGGAAGGAAATTGCCGATGAAGAGGTAAAGGCCGAAGCTCAGGTCTATTTTGAGGATAAAGGTTTCCGAAAAGTTGTATGACCACTATAATCGTTCTATCGCTCTCGAAGGCTACCATAGTATGAATAATATAATATTATTCAATAATAATAAAATCAAATTTTATTAAAACACTTTTTTTCTAGTTCTCAGTCCACGTTGTATGGTTATGTTGACGTAGGTTACGGCGATCACTATTGGGCTTGCTATTAACAGTCATGTATACCGTTGTGACGTTGCACGCATAAGGACAACCGGTAAACATGATTTAGAAGCATTAAAAGGGACCAGAGAACCCGGAGACAAACAAAACAAGGAATTTTATTTTTATATTCTTTAAATAAAAAAAACATTCAAACGGACTTTCTTAAATCCATATTTTTGACTGGTTGACACGGCTCAGAAAAAACTACTGGACCTCATGATCTGATTTCTTAATATAGCAGATTTGGAAATTTTACGATTTTCACATGATTTTCTAACCTCAAAAACTGAATTTTTCGAAAAACATCCCTATTTTGTTATTTTTTAACTGAAAGTTTTATATTCTATTCTCTTCATTCGATAGAGGGTTCAATATAGAATTTAACCTACATTATTTGTTTTTTTTTATCAACAAAAAAAGCAGAATCGTCTTCATTTCTTTTCTATAAAAACATTTTTTTTTAGCAAATTTTAAGTAAAGAGACCTCTTAAAATGTACTTTGGTGAACTCAGAAAAAATAAATATAATAAATGAGTTATACAGTTATATCCAAAATCTTTAATTTACCGAGAACTATGGTTTACTATATCGTAAATTTTGATCCAAGTTAAGAGAAGAGAAACGTTGAAAAGTCATCAGCAAATAGACAAACAATGTGAACACGGGGTGAAAGTTAAGGGAAAAGTTGAGTCCGGGGTGAAAGTTATGTGAGTCGGGGATAAAAATTACACGGGACTCTCTAATATCTCTTTTCATAGAAATTTCTATGTCCGATACCCAAGAAGTCGGACCCGGGGACCCCCCTTTCCACCCCCTCTCGTGGTAGCATTTAGAGAGGGAAATAGCACTAAAACAGAAGTCAGCAGAATAAAGTAATAGGACGAGTAACAAGTACCAGAATATCAGAAAATTTATGTAGGAAAACCATCGAATAGATAGTTAACTGAGTTTTAAGGATATTTTTTGTGCTTAAAAAGAGAAAGAGTCGGGATACCGGACACTGGGCCCTTCGGGTATAAAGGTTTTATGTTCTCATCTTATGTGAGAAACTTTCTCCATGTAGCGAAAATTCAAAATATTTCTTCATATATTTCCAAACTCCAAGATATGTATATATCTAAACAAACAAACATTGCCTATTATCGCATATTGACGCATACATAACATCTAAATTGATCGAAAGTACCTGAATGTTTCCGCTTTACTTCGTACACAGAAGTATACATACACATGTGTACGTAAATTGAATACCGTTGATACTAACGCAGATATATACCTATCTTAATTTGGCAGTACCCGCAAACTTCATTAAAACTTACATATACATATGTCTGTCTGGAGTAATTGATGCTGATATACAAATAACTAACAAAACCTTAAAAGGAAAACTGAAATGCTGTTTTTGCGAGCCGCCGTTCATTCCAGTTCACTTTATATGATGATGACGTCATACATTTCTTAGAGTGCAATAAATTCACGTAACTGATTTAGATCTTCTATAACTTTGTTAATAAAAGTTGGATTTCCTTAAAACTTCCCAGAATTATGCCCTTGATTATCTCTTATACTAGTGCCAAATGTACTTGTAAGATAAACTAAAGGGAGGTTTTTGGATCCAATTTCTCACATTTGTAGTTCTCACTCTCTATAAGACATGCAAAATCAAAAATAGGACCAGTTTAGAAATGCACTAGTCGAGCCCTTTCATTTGATATGCTACAAGCCATATCCTGTGAACATGTGCCACTCTTTTTCCCTTGTATGGGGAAACGAAAAACGAATAATAGTAGCGCAAAATTCTAAATTCTAATTATAAAATTCAGTCATATATTCTCAATTAAGATTGTTTATTAAATGTGAACTCACAAAGAAACTGGATTCCATCGGGTGATGGCGATGCACTTCTTACGGGACAGTTAAAAAAGCTTTTAGAGAGGTTTGGGGAGTTTTATACGGAGCAAAGTATGAAACAATATTTCACCGTCCTCCTTGACAATTTCACTCACTAAATTAATTTTGACACTTTTGTATTTTTATGAGTAACTTCCAGGTGCGGTTCTACTGAAGTTTTTTGGCGTGACTTGTGAGAAGTGATTTCTGACATTAGTGAAAATAAGATGGGCAGTCTATTGCTATAGATAAAGGGATTTATAGACAACACCTTCTCACCAAGTTTGGTGAGAATAGCTTCATTCGTTTTCGAGTAAATCAGGTGTGACAAACGCAGACAGACGACAGAAATTGAACCAATTTTGACAATGTTTCGTTTCACAAAAAGCCTTGAAAATAACCACAAGAGCTGGGACGATTGAAATAAAACAGACTTTCTACGTGTAACTTTTTATTACATTTGCTTTTCTTTATCAATGAACTTGGACGGATATAATAAATATTTTACATGCTTCGGATTGTACTTAAACTAGTTAAATGATTTTTTTCCAATAATGTACTTAAGTTAAATTTAAATATTTTGAGCCGCGAAGTTACCTTCGTAATGTTAAAAACTTTCTAGGACCATTCAAATAAATACTTCCTTCCCTTATAGAATAACAATAACCTTGGAACTACTGTTGCTGCTGGAGATACTCTTTCGTGTTTGCCGAATAATCCTGTTGCGAAGAGTTTACACTCACTTGTAATGATAAATCATCCTTCATCATGGAAAGCGACACTGTTGAGAAAAAAGCAGCACAAATTCAGGACTTGATTGCATATAATAGCATTTTAAATGGATAGTGAAATGGTTTGAGTTAGATTGGTCTTTTAAAATGGATTGGGGGAAAATGTAGGCTGGATAAACTTGCTAGTGACACTACAACTTGCCGGAAAGAGCACCATGTCGTCGCTTGCAATTGGAAGACAAGTATGACACGTTCGCAGTGGCAATATCGTATTTTGGAATTTCAAAAAAATGTTCTTATTAACGTAAAATTCTTACATGATGGATCCCAGTATGGATATGGCGCACTATCGTAATGTCTTGAACACGGTGATGACGGCCTTCCAGAAATTGTGGATATCGCTGATTGAAATGAATGAACGAAATTTACATTTTTATTAAAATACTGAAAAAAGAAAATTCAGAAATAAAGGCAGCATACCTATGTTGTTGGGGATGCTTGGGTACGTGTTCAAAGGCACGGTTTGAACGGGTTGCTGCAACTGTAGGAAATACAAAAACCATAATATTTGCAGTAAGGAAAAAAAATGTCGAATATCGTTAAAGCCTAACTTACTGGATTGCTATACGAATACGCTGACCGCGTCGAACATGAAGGATAATTGGGTGGCATCCAATGGGCCCTACATCGAAAAAGCGAAAACAGAAACTGAAAATGAAGTCATCTAATTATTTGGTTAGCTTTACCCTGCGTCATATCTTGGATATGTTTGATAAGGATTCTGAGTAAATAACGTGGGCCGCGAGGGGAAGTTTGTTGGGTTGCCATACGGTTCGCTGAACATTTTCGAAAAATGGCCCGCAGTCCTGTAAGGCCTCTTCATTCTCCTCCGCCTTCTGTAGTTGCCATTTTCAAACATATCCTCATATTGGGTATCTAGGAGTACGAACTCGGTTATCGTGGCTTTAGACAAAAAAGAAGGTTGTTACCTAATGTCCAATAGTTTCCTTTTCTTTCTCCACCACCTTCTCGAGGTACTTTCTGGAAGCATTCATTCAAACTTAGATTATGTCGGATTGAATTTTGCCAGCCTTTTTTGTTCTTTTCGAAATATGGGAACCGCGATGTTATGAAAGAATAGATTTCACTTAGTGTCGCCCGTTTCATCGGTGAATTCTGAAATTGCTCATTATCAGCAACTGCCCGTATTCAGTTTTATTGGTGGAAACGTCACCAAGTTGGAAATATTTGATTGAAATCGTTACCGACCTGTATTGCCATTGCTATTAACGCTACGTAGCTGTAAGGTGGTTTTGTCGTTGAACTCCTTTCAGATGACACCGAATTGGCATTTGAACTAGAGTGAAGGTATTGGAAATAGAATGCTTGCTATTATCATTAAGTTTGTCAGGACTCACTTTGTATTCGGACGTTCATTCAAAACTAAACTTTGTATGTCTTCTGTTTTAATCGAGGGAATTGAAGGTTTCGGCGAGCTATGCGTCTCGGGTACTCTCTCTATCACAGATGTGTGTTGGGATGTTTTCACGTTATCGTACACTAAAGAAGAAAAAGATTTACTTTGTACACAACAAACCCAACCAACGAAAGATTTAAGACAAAAATTATTATATCTATTTGTTTATTTCAATAATACAATAAACGGAGGGATATTCTAACTGTATATGGTGCATATGAATATGCATGAAAGTTACAATAAAGCGTTAACTTCTCACCGTTCTCAGTAATAGATTATGCAGGAGAGCTAAGCTCTAAGCAGTTAAAATTATGCAAGTCATCTAGCCATTGTAAAATTTAAGGAGGACATTAAAGCTTCTTATGTTAGTTAGTTATAAAGGGTGACCAATGATTAAATACCCGTGAACTCATAGGGCGAACGAAAGACTATATCAGATATTAGAAGCTTGGCTGCAGACAACGACATAATGAAGTTTGTTGTGAAAGGAAACTTCAGCAGAGCGATTATATGTTAAATCTTGCTTATTAAAACCTCCTCGCTCAAAGTGCTCTGCGTTAGGGCTTACTTTTACGGTTTCTCCGGGTTAGGATCTATGTGATAGGAGCAGGTCAAATCAGCGCCATGGATCTCAATGAAGCTGGTCCTTTTTATAGGAATATAAGCATGAAAGCGTTAACTTTGAAAGCCGATTGGGAGTGGCTCTAACAGATAGATTTCAGCTAAGTGTTTGAACTGGATCTAAGGAGTTTAAAGGTGTTGAGGAATAGTTGCCATATGATATTTCATCTTTTCTGACTGAAATTCAAACATATCGGGGAACTGCGGAGCCTTACCTTTATTTGGAGGGTGAAGGATGATAATGGCCTTTGACCTAATGGGGTTATCCTGCGTCAAGGCCTTTTTAAGGTTTTGTAAAATTTTTTTTCACCGAATATAGTCATGTGGGATATTAAATGAAAGGTCTTGATTAGTACTTTTCGAAGTCGGTATTAGTTTTGAGATTGGTAGAAAGGCGGAGAGTGGGAAGGGTGGAAAATTTTGATTTCTTTAACGGACCCATTCTCAGAAACTACTCAACCGAAAAATCTGAAAAAAATCATGAAGCTGCCTCTATATGGTGCCCAGGCCTCAAAATATTCTCCCTATCGATATCCGTTCAAATTAAGTTAATAATAGTATATTAGCATATTTTTGTGAAATTGAGTAAAACCGCCCTTAAGTTTATCCTACAGTTATAAAAGGTAGTAGTATAAAATATAGTATGAAGCATATTGTCCCTAAGTTTGATAAAAATCATACTATTAGTAACAAAGTTACAGTAGCTCAAAGTTGACTTTATCATGTAAATTTAATAGTAATAATCGTTGGCGCAACAATCCATATTGGATCAAGGCCTTGGAGTGTGTTAGAGCACTTCATTCCAGACCGTAACGGTACTATAGTACACTGTAGGAGGCAATGTGGTCAGCATTGCGCTCCCCGAGATTATTACCCTGATTTGACTCAGGTACTCATTCATAGCTGAGTCGACTGGTATCTGACGTCAAATCACGATACAAAATCCACTGTCACCGATGAGATTTGAACCGTGACCTTCCGTACGACAGCATTGCGCTCCAACCACTCAGCTATCCGGACACAAATTTACTGCAACTAACTATCAAAATCACATTAAAGTGAGTAGTCAGACTTGCTTAATGCAGATACATAACGGGCTATTCGCACAAATGGGATAGTTCTACAGTCAAATATACTCACAGAAGAAGCAAACAAAACCTTTCATACTTGAAGCGCTCAGCTTCCGGTTTCTCGATTTGTTTCCGCCTTTTTGTGAATTTTTTTCGAAGAACTGAATGAAGATACAAAGGCGAAATTTTCATCATATATTTATTAATATCTGGAGCTTACGTAACAATTTTTCAAACCGGTAGCATCGCTCATTATTGAAGCACGTAGCAACTAATCCACCCATTCCAAAAAGGGGGGTTTTCGGGTACTACGCCTGAGGGTACCCTTCTCTTCTTAAAGAAAACAATAAACGGCATTTTATCGTGTGGAGTATACCACGGTTAGCAAACTAGAATTATTAAAAAATATTAAAGGGAAATTTTTTTTTCGTATTTCCATCCTCCTTGTTTACAAGTCGGAATACGGGAGGCTCGCCCTCGGGTATAAAGGTTTTGTGTTCGCCTTATGTAAGAAACTTCAACGCACATTTTTCTATCCGTATGCAGCTACAAATCCAAAATATTCCTTGATATTTTTAGAAGACATACGTACATATTACAGCCATAGATACTACCTTCACCCTAAACAAACAAACTGCCTATTTCCGATTACTGTATATATATATATATTCACGTATATAAATTGATTGTATCCATATTTCCGATTTACTTCGTCCATAAAAGCATACATATGTACATATATAGTACGTATATTAAATGTGACTGATTTAATGTACAAACATATCTATCTGAATTAGCCACTACCCGCAAACTTCATTAGCACGCATATACTATATACCTACATACACATATGTCTGTTTGGAGTAATTGAAATTCATATACGAATGACTAAGAAACGAAAACAAAATAACTGTTTCCGACCCCATTCATATGAAATCACATCGTTGTGGTGATGACGTCATACACGTTGTAGAATGCACGAAATTCACAAAAAATGCCAAAGGTTCACCCCCTATAGCTTTGTTAATAATAGTTGGATTTTCTTCAAACTTGACCAACTTGTGCATTATATTATCCCTCACACCCATTTGTACTTTTGAAATGGACATAAGGGCGAATCCCGAAATGTGGAAATAAACTGCTATTAACCGGATGTATTTGGATGCCTAGATTTCGTAGAGATGCACCACTGTGATTTTTTCAGATATTTTGCTTGGATTGGTTATGAGAACGATGCCTGTTACACATTTTGATGACCATATTTTTAGCCCTCACTCCCCTATGTTTCACCCGATATCAAATATGGAACCAAATATGGATAAGATAGTACTAATCGAGCCCTTTTCTTTGATACATGGCCATATTTTATGAAAAAAAGCCCCCTCTTAAACTCAACACAAAATACCGGTATATATGAAGGGAACAACAGATCACACGCTCTTACCAATTTTCGCGACAATCTGTCTAGTCATTTCCGAATAAATCGGGTGTGACAGACAGACAGACAGATATCGACTCGATTCTAATAAGGTTTTGTGTTTATACAAAACCTTAAAAAAAGAAGTCAGAATACCGGAAATTCGACGCTTCGGGCATAAAGCGTTTGTGTTCATCTTATGTGAGAAACTTTCTATGCTAAAAATTTAAAATAGTCTTCATATATTTCCAAATTGCATAATTTACACATCTGGATATTAAGTCACAAATATTGCTCATTCTAAACAAACAATTATATTCTACTACCGTGTACGGATGCATACATATATATGTATATATGCACACACTCTGCACGCAAATTGAATTAAATAAGGCAATACGTGCAATATGTGTCTGGATGACTGCGTGGTTAGAGCACAAGGCTGTCATACGGTCAGAGAGAGACATTTGTATTGTGATTTGACGTCGGATATCAGTGGACTCAGCTGTGAATGAGTACCTGACTGAAATCAGGGTAATAACCTCAGGCGAGCGCAATGCTGACCACTTGCCTCCTACAGTGTACTGTAGTATACCGTTACAGTCTTGAATGAAGTGCTCCAACACACTTCAATATGGATTGTTCCGCCAACGATTATTGTTATTATATTATTAATACATATGTATACCAATTTATTTGGTCACTAATCGGAATTCTGTTAGCATATACACATCTGCCTAATCGACTAATTGATGCTGATATACAAATAACTAAAAAAAAAGTTAAAAATAAAATATTTACATGCTTTGTGCTCTTTAAATGAATCCATTTCATATGAAAATGACGTCATACGCATCTTAGACTGCAATTAATTCATATACAAAACCTTTACGCTCTATAACGTTGTTAACAATCGTTGAATTTCCATTAAATTTCCTATTTTGTTTTATTTCACACAAAACCGTAAGGAGAAACGCCATTGGAAGGTTTTCTGAATCGGCTTTTTAAGGTTTTGTATGAAACGAAACCTTATTAGAATCGTCTGTCTGTCTATTACACTCGATTTATTCGGAAATGACTGGAGCGGTTGCCGCAAAATTTTGTGAGAACGTATGGTCTGGGAATCTGCTAACAAAGTGGGATAGTACCTAATTCAAATAGATATGTTTGTACATTAAACCAGCGGTATCCAATATATGTACTGTATATGTACACATATGGAATGTATGCTTTTGTACACGAAGTAAATCGGAAATATGTGTACTGTCAATTTATATACGTACATGTATAAATATTGTATTCGTTAATATGCAATGTTTGTTTATTAAAGGTGAGCATAATATGTACCTCTATAATATGCACTTATATCTTGCAGTTTGAAAAAATATGAAATAATATTTCGACTTTTTAGCCATATACCAATGGAAAAATGTGTGTAGAAACTTTCCCACATTACAAAACTTTTATACCTCCAAAGTTGCTCGGAATATGACTAATATAATATCCCAATTTGACTAAATTCCGAATAATTCTTTCCACGAAAAAAATCTCAAAAAAGTGTGTGAAAAAGGCCTTCTAATGTAGTTTCCCCCCTTAATAAAAAATAAACAAGTCGGAATACCGGAAGCTTGTGCTTCGGGTATAAAGGTTTTGTGTTCATCTTATCTAAGAAATTTCAACGCACATTTTTATACCCGTATCCAGCTACAAAACTACGAGACATACGTACATATTACAGCCGTAGATGTTACGCTCACCCTAAACAAACAAACTGCCTATTTTCGAATACTGTACAACATATAGGCTCGTATATAAATTGATCGTACCCATATTTTCGATTTACTTCTTATATCTATCTGAATTAGGCTCTACCCGCAAAGTTCACTAGCACGCATATACTATATACCTACATACACACATGTCTCGTTGGAATAATTGATATTCATATACAAATGATTAAAGAACTAAAACAAAATAATTCTTTTCCACCCAATTTATACGAACTTACTTCGTGTGGTATTGACGAATTGATATGTAATGATGACGTCATGCAGGTTGTAGAGTGCACGAAATTCACAAAAAATTGTAAAGTTTTACCCTCTATAACTTTGTTAATAATAGTAGGATTTTCTTCAAACTTGACCAAATTGTGCACTATGCTTTTCGTTATATTCATGCCAAATTTTGTACTTCTGGGACGAATATAAGGGGGGTGCCGGGTAAATTTCTAAAATGTGGAAGTATACTATTATTAACTTTATTTGTGCAGATATCGGAACCGGATATATTTTGAGGCCTAGATTTCGCAGAGATGCACCACTGTGATTTTTTTCAGATTTTTCGGTTGGATAGGTTCTGAGAACGAGACCTGTTACACTTCTTGGGGGTCATATTTTGAGCCCTCACTCCCCTATGTTTCACCCCATATAAAATATTGAACCAGTTTCTAAAAGTACTAATTGAGACCTTTCATTTGATATCCCACATGGCCACATTTTGTGAAAAAAAATTTTGCACCCTCCTTTTACATGTATGGGGAGCCCCCCTTAAACTTAACATAAAATGGCGTCAGTTGCTGCATGTAAAGGGAACGGCAGATCACATACTCCTACCAATTTTCGTGACAATCGGTTCAGCCGTTTCCGAATAAATCGGCTGTGACAGACAGACAGACAGACAGACAGACAGACAGACAGACGGACAGACAGACAGACAGACAGACAGACAGACAGACAGACAGACGGACAGACAGACATCGAATCGATTCTAATAAGGTTTTGTTTCACACAAAACCTTAAAAAAGGAAAAACGGCCACCCGTCTCTTGCCTGTTTAACCATTGTCATTTCACGAGGTCCACCCACCCACCTACTATCCTCGGTGTTTGATAATCTTATTAGGATTAGCTCGTAATTGGCAATTAATACAATTACTAAGTGGTTTTCAGTTGAAAGCGTTTTAAAGAAATTTTCCAATAGTTTACAAGTAGAAAGAACACGCTCAGCTTATATAGATATAGCAACGTGGTGTAGTGCATAACAGACTTATGGGTTTCAATGTGGTGTTGATATTTCCTGGAGTTTTAGAATGCAGCAAATTCAAACGAAGGAGACAAACTTGACGCTCTAACTTTCTTATAGTAATAGAATTTATATCACAATTGACGATATTATATATTTTCTTATGAATTCAATTTACAAATGACTAAAAGAATTTATATCAAACTTCTTCTTTTTCTTTTATTGCAGCTTTTATCCCATTTACAAGCGTGGTCGGGTCTTTGTGAGCGGTTTCGTCATTTTATTTTATCAAATGTCTGATCTGAATGCAAACGCGAGGCATCGAGCGTATCAAGCCATCGTTGTTTCGGCCGGCCTCTTGGTCACTTACCATTGACTTGGATGTTCAGACCAATCTTGACAAGTGAATTCTCGTTACCGCGAATTACGCCTCTCTCGCAGATATCCTTATTTCGGACGTGATCAAAACGTGTCACGCGACTAGTCCAAATCAACATCTTCGTTTCCATTACCGCAAGACGTCGTTCATTTTCTTTATAGTCGGCCAACTCTCAGAACTATAGGGAGCGACAGGACGGATGATATTGCGGTAAATTTCAAACTCTGTAATTGCCTATAGTATACGTAGTGCGGATAATTTTGAAGTTCCCTTCATGAAGCTGGAGATCTACTTTTAATCCCCTATCCCGAAACTATGACGGTGCTACAACACCCTACAGCTCCCTTAGTGCTCCTTTCTTTGAGGACAATATGTAACTAGAAATTTACTTTTTGTGTATTGTCATTAAAATAAATAAAAAGGTACAATACAGCCCTTTCGACGCAAAACCTTAAAAACAATTTTTAAGCAAACGGAGGCTATGGCTATACTGATTTGTTTACTGGAACGACGGGCATTGGAAGGAGAACGCTTCACAATGAACAACTATCGGTCGCTAGCGTTTGGCGCATGTTCATTTCTTATGTCGCAGCGTAGGTTTTTTTATTTAACATTAATTTATTTGAGTACCTTGTACTCAAAAACAACGATTCTATGCTCTTAGATAGATAGGTATTTGCTGGAGTTCGCTCCACACTCCACATAGTCTTCTAATCCCTTTAAACTAATAAAGTTGGATTTACGGTATTGTAAGTTCCATGATCAAAACCTAACAAGTCGGAATATCGGAAGCTAGTACTTTGAATATAAAGGTTTATTGTTCATCTTTGTGAGAAACTTTCTACGCACATTTTTGCATTCGTATATGGCTTAAAAACCAAAATATTCCTTCATGTTTTTATCAAAAAACAAGATATACGTACATAGTACAGACGTAGACATTATGTTCACCCGAAACAGACAAACATTGCCTATTACCGAATACTATACTTATATATGCATGTAAATAAATTGATCGTATTTATACTTCCGATTTATAAAAGTATACATATATACAGATAAAGTACCTATATTGAATATTGCTTGTTATCTATCTATCTGAATTGGGCACCAACCCAAAGCGTCATTTACATATGCATATAAAAACATACATATGGCTGGCTCGAGTAAATTATACTGATCTTCTTTTTCTTCAGCCTTTAAATTATATTGATCTTCTTTTTCTTCAGCCTTTGTCCCGTTCAAAAGGCTCGCCATTTGGGCCTATCAAATGTCTGATCTCGATGCAATGTCGTGGCTTTTAAATCCCCATCGAGCATATCAAGCGACCGTTATTTTGGCCGGCCTTTTGATCGTTTCCCATCGACTTCAATGTTCAGACCAATCTTGGCAAGTGAATTCTCGTTAGCGCGAATTACGTGACCATATCATCGAAAAAACCTCTCTCGTAATTTTTCCACGATCGTTGTAACTCCATATCGATCGCAGATATTCTCATTCCGAATGTGATCAAAATGTATCATGCCACTGGTCCAATGCAGCAACTTCGGCTCCATTACCACAAGACGCTGTTTATTGTTTTTTATAGTCGGCCAACACTCAGAACCATAGAGGGCGAGAGGACGGACGACATTCCGATAAATTTTAGATTTGAGACGTTCATTGATACGTCGATCACAAAGAACACCAGTTGAGAGCAGTTCTCTATTAGCTTATAGCATTGCCCTGAGATATTTAAATCGCTCAGTGATTGTGCCTGTTTCATTGGTTCGGTCGTCAAAAACTCAGTTTTATTCAGATTCAATCTGAGATCGTATTGCATGAGGTGATCATTCCATTTTTGGACAAGTTGCTCGAGATCATTTTTACTATTAGACGTGAGGAGTCATCTGCATAAAGCATTGTATAGGGCGCTTGACGTTGGATGTCCCGTGTGACAGTGTCCATAACAAGAATGAGTTGCCGCTGCCCTGGTACGAAACCGTAGCCCTCTTCGCACCTCTTTTCATTTTTGAACTTTAAGTGTTAACCCAAAAAGAGGAGTTCGTGGACCATCAAAATTGGGAGCAAGTTCCCATTTCTTCCGGTCCGACATTAAATGGATGCGGATTTAGGGCTCCTCAATCCCTAAAAAGAAATTGTCTTTCTCCGGCCAAGCTTTGGTCTGAACTATGGGCGGATTTACTTTGAATATAATTCGTACCCTTGTTGTGTTTTGCGAATTATAAGAGGGAGCGTACAACACCTGCAAGCCACTTCGGTCACGCTGCTTCCAGGGCAGAGGTGAGGCAGCGTCTGATGAGTTACCTCTGCCCTTTATTTCAACGATTCCGCGAATACTGTTGTCGAGAATCCGTTCAAAAATCTTGATGGCATGGCATGGAAAAGTAACCGAATCGTACGGTGATTTGAACATTCTTCTAGACCACCTTTCTTTTTCCAAATTGGAACTGTGGTACTTCTTCTACTAATCCGATTGAAGAATTCACTGAGCCACAGTGTTTGGTCCCAGCTCTTCGGTTTCCAGTGCTCCGTTGCCATCGTACCACTGCTCCAAATGTCCACAATGATTGTGGAAGTGGAGAAATAACAAATTCTTCAGATGAAATCTGCTTGAAATAATCTCGCTATCTTCCCGATCTGTCTCACCATCCCGAGTGTCCAGTTTTTCGTAGAGGT